>NW_027277433.1:0-28213 GCF_030028105.1 Mobula birostris
GGAGATTGTGATGAGAGGTGTATGGAGAGTGTGAGAGAGGTGTATGGAGAGTGTGAGAGATGTCTAGGGAGATTGTGTGTGAGGTGTAGGGAGAGAGTGTCAGAGGTGTAGGGAGAGTGTGTGTGAAGGGTGTAAGAAGGTTGTGTGAGAGGTGTAGGGAGAGAGTGTGAGAGGTGTTGGGAGAGAGTGTGAGAGGTGTTGGGAGAGTGTATGAGAGGTGTAGGGAGAGTGTGTGAGAGGTGTAGGGAGAGTGTGAGAGGTGTAGGGAGATTGTGTTAAAGGGTGTAGGGAGAGTGTGTGAGAGATGTTGGGAGAGTGTATGAGAGGCGTAGGGAGAGTGTGGAATAGGTGCAGGGAGAGAGTGAGAGAGGTGTAGAGAGAGAGCGTGAGAGGTGTAGGGAGAGTGTGTGAGACGTGTAGGGAGAGTGTGTGAGAGGTGTAGGGAGAGTGTGTGAGAAGTGTAGGGAGAGTGTGTGAGAGGTGTAGGGAAAGAGTGTGAGAGAGGTGTAGGGAGAGTGTGTGAGAAGTGTAGGGAGAGTGTGAGAGAGGTGTTGGGAGTGTGTGAGAGGTGTAGGAAGAATGTGTGAGAGGTGTAGGGAGAATATGTGAGAGGTGTAGGGAAATTGTGTGAGAGCTGTAGGGAGTTTCTGGAAGAGGTGTAGGGAGAGTGTGTGAGAGGTGTTGGGAGAGTGTGGGAGAGAGTGTGTGAGATGTGTTGGGAGATTGTGGAGAGGTGTAGGAGAGTGTGTGAGAGGTGTTGGGAGAGTGTGGGAGAGAGTGTGTGAGATGTGTAGGGAAATTGTGGGAGAGGTGTAGGGAGAGTGTGTGAGAGGTGTAGGGGAAGTGTGTGAGAGGTGTAGGGAGAGTGTGTGAAAGGTGTAGGGAGAATGTGTGAGAGGTGTAGGGAGATTGTCAGAGGTGTAGGGAGAATGTGTAAGAGGTGTTGGGAGAGTGTGGGAGAGAGTGTGTGAGATGTGTAGTGAGATTGTGGGAGAGGTGTAGGGAGAGAGTGCCAGAGGTGTAGGGAGAGTGTGAGAGAGGTTTTGGGAGAGTGTGTGAGAGGTGTAGGGGAAGTGTGGGAGAGGTGTACGGGAAGTGTGGGAGAGGTGCAGGGAAAGTGTGTGAGAAGTGTCGGGAGAGTGTGTGAGAACTGTAGGGAGAGTGTGTGAGTGGTGTAGGGAGACAGTTGTGAGAGCTGTAGGGAGATTGTTTGAGAGGTGTACGGAGAGTGTGAGAGGTGTAGGGAGATTGTGTGAGAGGTTTAGAGAGATTTTGAGAGAGGTGTAGCGGGATTGTATGAGAGGTGCAGGGAGAGAGTGTGAGAGAGTTGTAGGGAGAGTGTGTGAGAAGTGTAGGAGAGTGAGAGAGGTGTAGGGAGTGTGTGAGAGCTGTAGGGAGGGTGTGTGAGTGGTGCAGGGGGATTGTGTGAGAGGTGTAGGGAGACAGTGTGAGAGGTGTAGGGAGACAGTGTGAGAGGTGTAGGGAGATTGTGTGAGAGGTGTAGGGAAAGTGTGCGAGAGGTGTAGGGAAAGTGTGTGAGAGGTGTCGGGAGAGTGTGTGAGAAGTGCAGGGAGAGTGTGTGAGAGGTGTAGGGAGACAGTGTGAGAGGGGTATGGAGAGGTGTGTGAGAGGTGTAGAAATTTGTGAGAGAGGTGTAGGGAGATTGTGGGAGAGGTGTAGGAGAGAAAGAGTGTGAGAGGTGTAGGGAGATTGTGATAAGAGGTGTAGGGAGATTGTGAGAGAGGCGTAGGGAGAGTGTGGAATAGGTGCAGGGAGAGTGTGAGAGAGGTGTAGGGAGATTGTGAGAGAGGTGTAGGGAGAGACTGTGAGAGGTGTAGGGAGAGAGTGTGAGAGGTGTAGGGAGTGTGTGAGAGGTGTAGGGAGTGTGTGAGAGGTGTAGGGAGTGTGTGAGAGGTGTCGGGAGACAGTGTGAGAGGTGTAGGGAGAGTGTGAGAGGTGTAGGGAGATTGTGATAAGAGGTGTAGGGAGATTGTGATAAGAGCTGTAGGGAGATTGTGAGAGAGGCGTAGGGAGAGTGTGGAATAGGTGCAGGGAGAGTGTGAGAGAGGTGTAGGGAGAGACTGTGAGAGGTGTAGGGAGTGTGTGAGAGGTGTCGGTAGAGTGTGAGAGAAGTGTAGGGAGAGTGTGTGAGAGGTGTAGGGAGACAGTGTGAGAGGTGTAGGGAGAGTGTGAGTGGTGTAGGGAGAGTGTGAGAGGTGTAGGGAGAGTGTGAGAGCTGTAAGGAGATTGTGTGAGAGGTGTAGAAATTTGTGAGAGAGGTGTAGGTAGATTGTGTGAGAGGTGTAAAGAGAGTTTGTGAGAGTGTAGTGAGATTGTGTGAGAGGTGTGGGGAGATTGTGATGAGAGGTGGAGGGAGAGTGTGAGAGAGGTGTATGGAGAGTGTGAGACATGTCTAGGGAGATTGTGTGAGAGGTGTAGGGAAAGTCTGTGAGATGTGTAGGGAGAGAGTGTGAGAGGTGTACGGAGAGTGTGAGAGGTGTAGAGAGATTGTGTGAGAGGTGTAGAAATTTGTGAGAGAGGTGTAGGGAGATTGTGGGAGAGGTGTAGGGAGAGAAAGAGTGTGAGAGGTGTAGGGAGATTGTGATAAGAGGTGTAGGGAGATTGTGAGAGAGGCGTAGGGAGAGTGTGGAATAGGTGCAGGAGAGTGTGAGAGAGGTGTAGGGAGATTGTGAGAGAGGTGTAGGGAGAGACTGTGAGAGGTGTAGGGAGAGAGTGTGAGAGGTGTAGGGAGTGTGTGAGAGGTGTAGGGAGTGTGTGAGAGGTGTCGGGAGACAGTGTGAGAGGTGTAGGGAGAGTGTGAGAGGTGTAGGGAGAGTGTGAGAGGGGTAGGGAGAGTGTGTGAGAGGTGTAGAAATTTGTGAGAGAGGTGTAGGGAGATTGTGGGAGAGGTGTAGGGAGAGAGAGAGTGTGAGAGGTGTAGGGAGATTGTGATAAGAGGTGTAGGGAGATTGTGATAAGAGCTGTAGGGAGATTGTGAGAGAGGCGTAGGGAGAGTGTGGAATAGGTGCAGGGAGAGTGTGAGAGAGGTGTAGGGAGAGACTGTGAGAGGTGTAGGGAGAGAGTGTGAGAGAGGTGTAGGGAGAGTGTGTGACAAGTGTAGGGAGACTGTGAGAGAGGTGTATGGAGTGTGTGAGAGCTGTAGGGGATTGTGTGAGAGGTGTAGGGAGAGTGTGTGAGAGGTGTAGGGAGAGTGTGTGAGTGGTGCAGGGAGATTGTGTGAGAGGTGGAGGGAGAAGTTGTGAGAGGTGTAGGGAGTGTGTGAGAGGTGTCGGGAGAGTGTGAGAGAAGTGTAGGGAGAGTGTGTGAGAGGTGTAGGGAGAGTGTGTGAGTGGTGCAGGGAGATTGTGTGAAAGGTGGAGGGAGAAGTTGTGAGAGGTGTAGGGAGTGTGTGAGAGGTGTCGGTAGAGTGTGAGAGAAGTGTAGGGAGAGTGTGTGAGAGGTGTAGGGAGACAGTGTGAGAGGTGTAGGGAGAGTGTGAGTGGTGCTAGGGAGAGTGTGAGAGGTGTAGGGAGAGTGTGAGAGCTGTAAGGAGATTGTGTGAGAGGTGTAGAAATTTGTGAGAGAGGTGTAGGTAGATTGTGTGAGAGGTGTAAAGAGAGTTTGTGAGAGGTGTAGTGAGAGTTTGTGAGAGGTGTGGGGAGATTGTGTGAGAGGTGTGGGAGATTGTGATGAGAGGTGGAGGGAGAGTGTGAGAGAGGTGTATGGAGAGTGTGAGACATGTCTAGGGAGATTGTGTGAGAGGTGTAGGGAAAGTCTGTGAGATGTGTAGGGAGAGAGTGTGAGAGGTGTACGGAGAGTGTGAGAGGTGTAGAGAGATTGTGTGAGAGGTGTAGAAATTTGTGAGAGAGGTGTAGGTAGATTGTGTAAGAGGTGTAAGGAGAGTTTGTGAGAGGTGTAGTGAGAGTTTGTGAGAGGTGTGGGGACATTGTGTGAGAGGTGTGGGGAGTGTGTGTGAGAGGTGTAGGGAGAGAGTGTGAGAGGTGTAGGGCGAGTGTGAGAGAGGTGTAGGGAGATTGTGATGAGAGGTGGAGGGAGATTGTGATGAGAGGTGGAGGGAGAGTGTGAGAGAGGTGTATGGAGAGTGTGAGAGATGTCTAGGGAGATTGTGTGAGAGGTGTAGGGAAAGTGTGTGAGAGGTGTAGGAGAGAGTGTGTGAGACGTAGGGAGAGTGTGTGATAGGAGCAGGGAGAGTGTGTGAGAGGTGTAGGGAGAATGTGAGAGAGGGAGATTGTGAGAGAGGTGTAGGGACAGTGTGTGAGAGGTGCAGGGAGAGTGTGGGAGAGGTGTAGGGAGAATGTGAGATAGGTGTAGGGACATTGTGTGAAGGGTGTAAGAAGGTTGTGTGAGAGGTGTAGGGAGAGAGTGTGAGAGGTGTTGGGAGAGAGTGTGAGAGGTGTTGGGAGAGTGTATGAGAGGTGTAGGGAGAGTGTGTGAGAGGTGTAGGGAGAGTGAGAGAGGTGTAGGGAGATTGTGTTAAAGGGTGTAGGGAGGAGTGTGTGAGAGATGTTGGGAGAGTGTATGAGAGGCGTAGGGAGAGTGTGGAATAGGTGCAGGGAGAGAGTGAGAGAGGTGTAGAGAGAGAGCGTGAGAGGTGTAGGGAGAGTGTGTGAGAAGTGTAGGGACAGTGTGTGAGAGGTGTAGGGAAAGAGTGTGAGAGGTGTAGGGAAAGAGTGTGAGAGAGGTGTAGGGAGAGTGTGTGAGAAGTGTAGGGAGAGTGTGAGAGAGGGGTTGGGAGTGTGTGAGAGGTGTAGGGAGAGTGTGTGAGAGGTTTAGGCAGAGTGTGTGAGAGGTGCAGGGAGATTGTGAGAGGTGTAGGGAGAATGTGTGAGAGGTGTAGGAAGAATGTGTGAGAGGTGTAAGGAGAATATGTGAGAGGTGTAGGGAAATTGTGTGAGAGGTGTAGGGAGATTGTTTGAGAGGTGTAGGGAGAGGGTGAGAGGTGTAGGGAGATTGTGTGAGAGGTTTAGAGAGATTTGAGAGAGGTGTAGCGGGATTGTATGAGAGGTGCAGGGAGAGAGTGTGAGAGAGCTGTAGGGAGAGAGCTTGAGTAGTGCAGGGGGATTGTGTAAGAGGTGCAGGGAGAGTGTGTGAGAGGTGTAGGGAGAGTGTGTGAGTGGTGCAGGGGGATTGTGTGAGAGGGGTAGAGAGGGTTTGTGAGAGGTGTGGGGACATTGTGTGAGAGGTGTGGGGAGAGTGTGTGAGAGGTGTAGGGAGAGAGTGTGAGAGGTGTAGGAGAGTGTGTGAGAGGTGTATGGAAAGTGTGAGAGAGGTGTAAGGAGAGTGTGTGAGAGGTGTAGGGAGAGTGTGTGAGAGGTGCCGGGAGACAGCAAGAGAGGTGTAGGGAGACAGTGAGAGAGGTGTAGGGAGATTGTGTTAAAGGGTGTAGGGAGAGTGTGTGAGAGATGTTGGGAGAGTGTATGAGAGGCGTAGGGAGAGTGTGGAATAGGTGCAGGGAGAGAGTGAGAGAGGTGTAGAGAGAGAGCGTGAGAGGTGTAGGGAGAGTGTGTGAGAAGTGTAGGGACAGTGTGTGAGAGGTGTAGGGAAAGAGTGTGAGAGAGGTGTAGGGAGAGTGTGTGAGAAGTGTAGGGAGAGTGTGAGAGAGGGGTTGGGAGTGTGTGAGAGGAGTAGGGAGAGTGTGTGAGAGGTTTAGGCAGAGTGTGTGAGAGGTGCAGGGAGATTGTGAGAGGTGTAGGGAGAATGTGTGAGAGGTGTAGGAAGAATGTGTGAGAGGTGTAAGGAGAATATGTGAGAGGTGTAGGGAAATTGTGTGAGAGGTGTAGGGAGATTGTTTGAGAGGTGTAGGGAGAGGGTGAGAGGTGTAGGGAGATTGTGTGAGAGGTTTAGAGAGATTTTGAGAGAGGTGTAGCGGGATTGTATGAGAGGTGCAGGGAGAGAGTGTGAGAGAGCTGTAGGGAGAGAGCTTGAGTAGTGCAGGGGGATTGTGTGAGAGGTGCAGGGAGAGTGTGTGAGAGGTGTAGGGAGAGACTGTGAGAGGTGTAGGGAGAGAGTGTGTGAGACGTAGGGAGAGTGTGTGATAGGAGCAGGGAGAGTGTGTGAGAGGTGTAGGGAGATTGTGAGAGAGGGAGATTGTGAGAGAGGTGTAGGGAGAGTGTGAGAGGTGCAGGGAGAGTGTGGGAGAGGTGTAGGGAGAATGTGAGAGAGGTGTAGGGACATTGTGTGACGGGTGTAAGAAGGTTGTGTGAGAGGTGTAGGGAGAGAGTGTGAGGGGTGTTGGGAGAGTGTATGAGAGGTGTAGGGAGAGTGTGTGAGAGGTGTCGGGGAGAGTGTGAGAGGTGTCGGGAGAGTGTGAGAGAAGTATAGGGAGATTGTGGTGAGAGGTGTAGGGAGAGTGTGTGAGAGCTCTAGGGAGACAGTGTGAGAGGTGTAGGGAGAGTGTGAGAAGTGTAGGGAGAGTGTGAGAGGCGTAGGGAGAATGTGAGATAGGTGTAGGGGACATTGTGTGAAGGGTGTAAGAAGGTTGTGTGAGAGGTGTAGGGAGAGAGTGTGAGAGGTGTTGGGAGAGAGTGTGAGAGGTGTTGGGAGAGTGTATGAGAGGTGTAGGGAGAGTGTGTGAGAGGTGTAGGGAGAGTGTGAGAGAGGTGTAGGGAGATTGTGTTAAAGGGTGTAGGGAGAGTGTGTGAGAGATGTTGGGAGAGTGTATGAGAGGCGTAGGGAGAGTGTGGAATAGGTGCAGGGAGAGAGTGAGAGAGGTGTAGAGAGAGAGCGTGAGAGGTGTAGGGAGAGTGTGTGAGACGTGTGAAGGGAGAGTGTGTGAGAGGTGTAGGGAGAGTGTGTGAGAAGTGTAGGGAGAGTGTGTGAGAGGTGTAGGGAAAGAGTGTGAGAGAGGTGTAGGGAGAGTGTGTGAGAAGTGTAGGGAGAGTGTGAGAGAGGTGTTGGGAGTGTGTGAGAGGTGTAGGAAGAATGTGTGAGAGGTGTAGGGAGAATATGTGAGAGGTGTAGGGAAATTGTGTGAGAGGTGTAGGGAGTTTCTGGAAGAGGTGTAGGGAGAGTGTGTGAGAGGTGTTGGGAGAGTGTGGGGAGAGAGTGTGTGAGATGTGTTGGGAGATTGTGGGAGAGGTGTAGGGAGAGTGTGTGAGAGGTGTTGGGAGAGTGTGGGAGAGAGTGTGTGAGATGTGTAGGGAAATTGTGGGAGAGGTGTAGGGAGAGTGTGTGAGAGGTGTAGGGAGAGTGTGTGAGAGGTGTAGGGGAAGTGTGTGAGAGGTGTAGGGAGAGTGTGTGAAAGGTGTAGGGAGAATGTGTGAGAGGTGTAGGGAGATTGTCAGAGGTGTAGGGAGAATGTGTAAGAGGTGTTGGGAGAGTGTGGGAGAGAGTGTGTGAGATGTGTAGTGAGATTGTGGGAGAGGTGTAGGGAGAGAGTGCCAGAGGTGTAGGGAGAGTGTGAGAGAGGTTTTGGGAGAGTGTGTCAGAGGTGTAGGGGAAGTGTGGGAGAGGTGTACGGGAAGTGTGGGAGAGGTGCAGGGAAAGTGTGTGAGAAGTGTCGGGAGAGTGTGTGAGAACTGTAGGGAGAGTGTGTGAGTGGTGTAGGGAGACAGTGTGAGAGCTGTAGGGAGATTGTTTGAGAGGTGTACGGAGAGTGTGAGAGGTGTAGGGAGATTGTGTGAGAGGTTTAGAGAGATTTTGAGAGAGGTGTAGCGGGATTGTATGAGAGGTGCAGGGAGAGAGTGTGAGAGAGTTGTAGGGAGAGTGTGTGAGAAGTGTAGGGAGAGTGAGAGAGGTGTAGGGAGTGTGTGAGAGCTGTAGGGAGGGTGTGTGAGTGGTGCAGGGGGATTGTGTGAGAGGTGTAGGGAGACAGTGTGAGAGGTGTAGGGAGACAGTGTGAGAGGTGTAGGGAGATTGTGTGAGAGGTGTAGGGAAAGTGTGCGAGAGGTGTAGGGAAAGTGTGTGAGAGGTGTCGGGAGAGTGTGTGAGAAGTGCAGGGAGAGTGTGTGAGAGGTGTAGGGAGACAGTGTGAGAGGGGTAGGGAGAGTGTGTGAGAGGTGTAGAAATTTGTGAGAGAGGTGTAGGGAGATTGTGGGAGAGGTGTAGGGAGAGAAAGAGTGTGAGAGGTGTAGGGAGATTGTGATAAGAGGTGTAGGGAGTGTGAGAGAGGCGTAGGGAGAGTGTGGAATAGGTGCAGGGAGAGTGTGAGAGAGGTGTAGGGAGATTGTGAGAGAGGTGTAGGGAGAGACTGTGAGAGGTGTAGGGAGAGAGTGTGAGAGGTGTAGGGAGTGTGTGAGAGGTGTAGGGAGTGTGTGAGAGGTGTCGGGAGACAGTGTGAGAGGTGTAGGGAGAGTGTGAGAGGTGTAGGGAGAGTGTGCAGAGGGGTAGGGAGAGTGTGTGAGAGGTGTAGAAATTTGTGAGAGAGGTGTAGGGAGATTGTGGGAGAGGTGTAGGGAGAGAGAGAGTGTGAGTGGTGTAGGGAGATTGTGATAAGAGGTGTAGGGAGATTGTGAGAGAGGCGTAGGGAGAGTGTGGAATAGGTGCAGGGAGAGTGTGAGAGAGGTGTAGGGAGAGACTGTGAGAGGTGTAGGGAGAGAGTGTGAGAGAGGTGTAGGGAGAGTGTGTGACAAGTGTAGGGAGACTGTGAGAGAGGTGTATGGAGTGTGTGAGAGCTGTAGGGGATTGTGTGAGAGGTGTAGGGAGAGTGTGTGAGAGGTGTAGGGAGAGTGTGTGAGTGGTGCAGGGAGATTGTGTGAGAGGTGGAGGGAGAAGTTGTGAGAGGTGTAGGAGTGTGTGAGAGGTGTCGGGAGAGTGTGAGAGAAGTGTAGGGAGAGTGTGTGAGAGGTGTAGGGAGAGTGTGTGAGTGGTGCAGGGAGATTGTGTGAGAGGTGGAGGGAGAAGTTGTGAGAGGTGTAGGGAGTGTGTGAGAGGTGTCGGGAGAGTGTGAGAGAAGTGTAGGGAGAGTGTGTGAGAGGTGTAGGGAGAGTGTGTGAGTGGTGCAGGGAGATTGTGTGAAAGGTGGAGGGAGAAGTTGTGAGAGGTGTAGGAGGTGTGTGAGAGGTGTCGGTAGAGTGTGAGAGAAGTGTAGGGAGAGTGTGTGAGAGGTGTAGGGAGACAGTGTGAGAGGTGTAGGGAGAGTGTGAGTGGTGTAGGGAGAGTGTGAGAGGTGTAGGGAGAGTGTGAGAGCTGTAAGGAGATTGTGTGAGAGGTGTAGAAATTTGTGAGAGAGGTGTAGGTAGATTGTGTGAGAGGTGTAAAGAGAGTTTGTGAGAGGTGTAGTGAGAGTTTGTGAGAGGTGTGGGGAGATTGTGTGAGAGGTGTGGGGAGATTGTGATGAGAGGTGGAGGGAGAGTGTGAGAGAGGTGTATGGAGAGTGTGAGACATGTCTAGGGAGATTGTGTGAGAGGTGTAGGGAAAGTCTGTGAGATGTGTAGGGAGAGAGTGTGAGAGGTGTACGGAGAGTGTGAGAGGTGTAGAGAGATTGTGTGAGAGGTGTAGAAATTTGTGAGAGAGGTGTAGGTAGATTGTGTAAGAGGTGTAAGGAGAGTTTGTGAGAGGTGTAGTGAGAGTTTGTGAGAGGTGTGGGGACATTGTGTGAGAGGTGTGGGGAGTGTGTGTGAGAGGTGTAGGGAGAGAGTGTGAGAGGTGTAGGGCGAGTGTGAGAGAGGTGTAGGGAGATTGTGATGAGAGGTGGAGGGAGATTGTGATGAGAGGTGGAGGGAGAGTGTGAGAGAGGTGTATGGAGAGTGTGAGAGATGTCTAGGGAGATTGTGTGAGAGGTGTAGGGAAAGTGTGTGAGAGGTGTAGGGAGAGAGTGTGTGAGACGTAGGGAGAGTGTGTGATAGGAGCAGGGAGAGTGTGTGAGAGGTGTAGGGAGAATGTGAGAGAGGGAGATTGTGAGAGAGGTGTAGGGACAGTGTGTGAGAGGTGCAGGAGAGTGTGGGAGAGGTGTAGGGAGAATGTGAGATAGGTGTAGGGACATTGTGTGAAGGGTGTAAGAAGGTTGTGTGAGAGGTGTAGGGAGAGAGTGTGAGAGGTGTTGGGAGAGAGTGTGAGAGGTGTTGGGAGAGTGTATGAGAGGTGCAGGGAGAGTGTGTGAGAGGTGTAGGGAGAGTGAGAGAGGTGTAGGGAGATTGTGTTAAAGGGTGTAGGGAGAGTGTGTGAGAGATGTTGGGAGAGTGTATGAGAGGCGTAGGGAGAGTGTGGAATAGGTGCAGGGAGAGAGTGAGAGAGGTGTAGAGAGAGAGCGTGAGAGGTGTAGGGAGAGTGTGTGAGAAGTGTAGGGACAGTGTGTGAGAGGTGTAGGGAAAGAGTGTGAGAGAGGTGTAGGGAGAGTGTGTGAGAAGTGTAGGGAGAGTGTGAGAGAGGGGTTGGGAGTGTGTGAGAGGTGTAGGGAGAGTGTGTGAGAGGTTTAGGCAGAGTGTGTGAGAGGTGCAGGGAGATTGTGAGAGGTGTAAGGAGAATGTGTGAGAGGTGTAGGAAGAATGTGTGAGAGGTGTAAGGAGAATATGTGGAGAGGTGTAGGGAAATTGTGTGAGAGGTGTAGGGAGATTGTTTGAGAGGTGTAGGGAGAGGGTGAGAGGTGTAGGGAGATTGTGTGAGAGGTTTAGAGAGATTTTGAGAGAGGTGTAGCAGGATTGTATGAGAGGTGCAGGGAGAGAGTGTGAGAGAGCTGTAGGGAGAGAGCTTGAGTAGTGCAGGGGGATTGTGTGAGAGGTGCAGGGAGAGTGTGTGAGAGGTGTAGGGAGAGTGTGTGAGTGGTGCAGGGGGATTGTGTGAGAGGGGTAGAGAGGGTTTGTGAGAGGTGTGGGGACATTGTGTGAGAGGTGTGGGGAGAGTGTGTGAGAGGTGTAGGGAGAGAGTGTGAGAGGTGTAGGGAGAGTGTGTGAGAGGTGTATGGAAAGTGTGAGAGAGGTGTAAGGAGAGTGTGTGAGAGGTGTAGGGAGAGTGTGTGAGAGGTGCCGGGAGACAGCAAGAGAGTGTAGGGAGACAGTGAGAGAGGTGTAGGGAGATTGTGTTAAAGGGTGTAGGGAGAGTGTGTGAGAGATGTTGGGAGAGTGTATGAGAGGCGTAGGGAGAGTGTGGAATAGGTGCAGGGAGAGAGTGAGAGAGGTGTAGAGAGAGAGCGTGAGAGGTGTAGGGAGAGTGTGTGAGAAGTGTAGGGACAGTGTGTGAGAGGTGTAGGGAAAGAGTGTGAGAGAGGTGTAGGGAGAGTGTGTGAGAAGTGTAGGGAGAGTGTGAGAGAGGGGTTGGGAGTGTGTGAGAGGGGTAGGGAGAGTGTGTGAGAGGTTTAGGCAGAGTGTGTGAGAGGTGCAGGGAGATTGTGAGAGGAGTAGGGAGAATGTGTGAGAGGTGTAGGAAGAATGTGTGAGAGGTGTAAGGAGAATATGTGAGAGGTGTAGGGAAATTGTGTGAGAGGTGTAGGGAGATTGTTTGAGAGGTGTAGGGAGAGGGTGAGAGGTGTAGGGAGATTGTGTGAGAGGTTTAGAGAGATTTTGAGAGAGGTGTAGCGGGATTGTATGAGAGGTGCAGGGAGAGAGTGTGAGAGAGCTGTAGGGAGAGTGCTTGAGTAGTGCAGGGGGATTGTGTGAGAGGTGCAGGGAGAGTGTGTGAGAGGTGTAGGGAGAGTGTGTGAGTGGTTGCAGGGGGATTGTGTGAGAGGGGTAGAGAGGGTTTGTGAGAGGTGTGGGGAGATTGTGTGAGAGGTGTGGGGAGAGTGTGTGAGAGGTGTAGGGAGAGAGTGTGAGAGGTGTAGGGAGAGTGTGTGAGAGGTGTATGGAAAGTGTGAGAGAGGTGTAGGGAGAGTGTGTGAGAGGTGTAGGGAGAGTGTGTGAGAGGTGCCGGGAGACAGCAAGAGAGGTGTAGGGAGACAGTGTGAGAGGTGTAGGGAGATTGTGAGAGGTGTCGGGAGAGTGTGTGAGAGGGGTAGGGAGATTGTGTGAGAGGGGTAGGGAGAGTGTGTGAGAGCTGTAGGGAGACAGTGTGAGAGGTGTAGGGAGATTGTGTGAGAGGTGCAGGGAGAGTTTGTGAGAGGTGTAGGGAGGATGTGTGAAAGGTGTCCGGAGAGTGAGTGAGAAGTGCAGGGAGAGTGTGTGAGTGGTGTGGGGAGAGTGTGTGAGTGCTGTAGGGAGACAGTGAGAGAGGTGTAGGGAGAGTGTGTGAGAGGTGTAGAGAGAGAGTTAGAGAGGTATAGGGAGAGAGGTAGAGAGATGTAGGCAGAGTGTGCAAGAGGTGTAGAGAGAGTGTGAGAGAGGATTTGGAGAGTGTGTGAGAGGTGTAGGGGAAGTGAGTGAGAGGTGTAGGGAAAGAGTGTGAGAGGTGAGCGGAGAGTGTGTCAGAAGTGTAGGGAGAGTGTGTGAGTGGTGTAGGCAGACAGTGTGAGAGGTGCTGGGAGATTGTGTGAGAGGTTCAGAGAGATTTTGAGAGAGGTGTAACGGGATTATATGAGAGGTGCAGGGAGAGAGTGTGAGAGAGGTGTAGGGAGAGTGTGTGACAAGTGTCGGGAGAGTGTGAGAGAGGTGTAGGGAGTGTCTGAGAGCTGTGGGGGATTGTGTGAGAGGTGTAGGGAGAGTGTGTGAGAGGTGTAGGGAGAGTGTGTGAGTGGTGCAGGGAGATTGTGTGAGAGGTGGAGGGAGAAGTTGTGAGAGGTGCAGGGAGTGTGTGAGAGGTGTCGGGAGAGTGTGAGAGAAGTGTAGGGAGAGTGTGTGAGACGTGTAGGGAGACAGTGTGAGAGGTGTAGGGAGAGTGTGAGAGGTGTAGGGAGAGTGTGAGAGCTGTAAGGAGATTGTGTGAGAGGTGTAGAAATTTGTGAGAGAGGTGTAGGTAGATTGTGTGAGAGGTGTAAAGAGAGTTTGTGAGAGGTGTAGTGAGAGTTTGTGAGAGGTGTGGGGAGATTGTGTGAGAGGTGTGGGGAGTGTGTGTGAGAGGTGTAGGGAGAGAGTTTGAGAGGTATAGGGAGAGAGTGTGAGAGGTGTAGGGCGAGTGTGAGAGAGGTGTAGGAGATTGTGATGAGAGGTGGAGGGAGATTGTGATGAGAGGTGGAGGGAGAGTGTGAGAGAGGTGTATGGAGAGTGTGAGAGAGGTGTATGGTGAGTGTGAGAGATGTCTAGGGAGATTGTGTGAGAGGTGTAGGGAAAGTGTGTGAGAGGTGTAGGGAGAGAGTGTGAGAGGTGTAGGGAGAGAGTGTGTGAGACGTAGGGAGAGTGTGTGATAGGAGCAGGGAGAGTGTGTGAGAGGTGTAGGGAGAATGTGAGAGAGGTGCAGGGACAGTGTATGAGAGGTGTAGGCAGACTGTGTGAGAGGTGTTGGGAGAGTGTATGAGAGGTGTAGGGAGAGTGTGTGAGAGATGTTGGGAGAGTGTATGAGAGGCGTAGGGAGAGTGTGGAATAGGTGCAGGGAGAGAGTGAGAGAGGTGTAGAGAGAGAGCGTGAGAGGTGTAGGGAGAGTGTGTGAGAGCTGTAGGGGGAGGGTGTGAGAAGTGTAGGGAGAGTGTGTGAGAGGTGTAGGGAAAGAGTGTGAGAGAGGTGTAGGGAGAGTGTGTGAGAAGTGTAGGGAGAGTGTGAGAGAGGTGTTGGGAGTGTGTGAGAGGTGTAGGGAGAGTGTGTGAGAGGTTTAGGCAGAGTGTGTGAGAGGTGCAGGGAGATTGTGAGAGGTGTAGGGAGAATGTGTGAGAGGTGTAGGAAGAATGTGTGAGAGGTGTAGGGAGAATATGTGAGAGGTGTAGGGAGTTTGTGGAAGAGGTGTAGGGAGTTTGTGGGAGAGGTGTAGGGAGAGTGTGTGAGAGGTGTTGGGAGAGTGTGGGAGAGAGTGTGTGAGATGTGTAGGGAGATTGTGGGAAAGGTGTAGGGAGAGTGTGTGAGAGGTGTTGGGAGAGTGTGGGAGAGAGCGTGTGAGATGTGTAGGGAAATTGTAGGAGAGGTGCAGGGAGAGTGTGTGAGAGGTGTAGGGGAAGTGTGTGAGAGGTGTAGGGAGAGTGTGTGAGAGGTGTAGGTAGAGTGTGTGAGAGGTGCAGGGAGAGTGTGTGAGAGGTGTAGGGAGAGTGTGGGAGAGGTGTAGGGAAAGTGTGTGAGAAGTGTCGGGAGAGTGTGTGAGAAGTGTCGGGAGAGTGTGTGAGAAGTGTCGGGAGAGTGTGTGAGATGTGGAGGGAGAGTGTGTGAGTGGTGTAGGGAGACAGTGTGAGAGCTGTAGGGAGATTGTTTGAGAGGTGTACGGAGAGTGTGAGACGTGTAGGGAGATTGTGTGAGAGGTTTAGAGAGATTTTGAGAGAGGTGTAGCGGGATTGTATGGGAGGTGCAGGGAGAGAGTGTGAGAGAGTTGTAGGGAGAGTGTGTGAGAAGTGTAGGGAGAGTGAGAGAGGTGCAGGGAGTGTGTGAGAGCTGTAGGGAGGGTGTGTGAGTGGTGCAGGGGGATTGTGTGAGAGGTATAGGGAGACAGTATGAGAGGTGTAGGGAGACAGTGTGAGAGGTGTGGGGAGATTGTGTGAGAGGTGTAGGGAGATTGTGTGAGAGGTGTAGGGAAAGTGTGCGAGAGGTGTAGGGAAAGTGTGTGAGAGGTGTCGGGAGAGTGTGTGAGAAGTGCAGGGAGAGTGTGTGAGAGGTGTAGGGAGACAGTGTGAGAGGTGTAGGGAGAGTGTGAGAGGTGTAGGGAGAGTGTGAGAGGGGTAGGGAGAGTGTGTGAGAGGTGTAGAAATTTGTGAGAGAGGCGTAGGGAGAGTGTGGAATAGGTGCAGGGAGAGTGTGAGAGAGGTGTAGGGAGATTGTGAGAGAGGTGTAGGGAGGGACTGTGAGAGGTGCAGGGAGAGTGTGTGAGAGGTTTAGACAGAGTGTGTGAGAGGTGCAGGTAGATTGTGAGAGGTGTAGGGAGAATGTGTGAGAGGTGTTGGGGTTGTGTGGGAGAGAGTGTGTGAGATGTGTAGGGAGATTGTGGGAGAGGTGTAGGGAGAGAGTGCCAGAGGTGTAGGGAGAGTGTGAGAGAGGTTTTGAGAGAGTGTGTGAGAGGTGTCGGGAGCATCTGTGAGACGTGTAGGGAAAGTGTGTGAGAGGTGTAGGGAGAGTGTGTGAGAGGTTTTGGGAGAGTGTGTGAGAGGTGTCGGGAGCATGTGTGAGAGGTGTAGGGAGCATGTGTGAGAGGTGTAGAGAGAGTGTGTCAGAGGTGTAGGGAGACTGTGTGAGAGGTGTAGGGGAAGTGCATGAGAGGTGTAGGGAGAGTGTGTGAGAGGTGTAGGAAGAGTGTGTGAGAGGTGTATGGGAAGTGTGGGAGAGGTGTAGGGAGAGTGTGTGAGAGGTGTAGGGAGAGTGTGTGAGAGGTGTAGGGAGAGTGTGTGAGAGGTGTATGGGAAGTGTGGGAGAGGTGCAGGGAAGGTGTGTGAGAGGTGTCCGGAGAGTGTGTGAGAAGTGTCAGGAGAGTGTGTGAGTGGTGTAGGGAGACAGTGTGAGAGGTGTAGGTAGATTGTTTGAGAGGTGTAGCGAGAGGGTGAGAGGTGTAGGTAGATTGTGTGAGAGGTTTAGAGAGATTTTGAGACAGGTGTAGTGGGATTATATGAGAGGTGCAGGGAGAGAGTGTGAGAGAGGTGTAGGGAGAGTGTGTGACAAGTGTAGGGAGAGTGTGAGAGAGCTGTAGGGGATTGTGTGAGAGGTGGAGGGAGAAGTTGTGAGAGGTGTAGGGAGAGTGTGAGAGGTGTAGAGAGATTGTGTGAGAGGTGTAGAAATTTGTGAGAGAGGTATAGGTAGAATGTGTGAGAGGTGTAAAGAGAGTTTGTGAGAGGTGTAGTGAGAGTTTGTGAGAGGTGTGGGGAGATTGTGTGAGAGGTGTGGGGAGTGTGTGTGAGAGGTGTAGGGAGAGAGTGTGAGAGGTGTAGGGCGAGTGTGAGAGAGGTGTAGGGAGATTGTGATGAGAGTTGGAGGGAGATTGTGATGAGAGGTGGAGGGAGAGAGTGCGAGAGGTGTAGAGAGAGAGTGTGTGAGACGTAGGGAGAGTGTGTGATAGGAGCAGGGACAGTGTGTGAGAGGTGTAGGGAGAATGTGAGAGAGGGAGATTGTGAGAGAGGTGCAGGGAGAGTGTGGGAGAGGTGTAGGGAGAATCTGAGAGAGGTGTAGGAACATTGTGTGAAGGGTGTAAGAAGGTTGTGTGAGAGGTGTAGGGAGAGTGTGTGAGAGGTGTAGGGAGATTGTGAGAGAGAGGTGTGGGGAGAGTGTGTAAGAGGTGTAGCGACAGTGTGGGAGACGTGTAGGGAGATTGTGAGAGGTGTAGGGAGAGTGTGTGAGTGGTGCAGGGGGATTGTGTGAGAGGTGTAGGGAGACAGTGTGAGAGGTGTACGGAGAAAGTGTGAGAGGTGTGGGGAGATTGTGTGAGAGGTGTAGGGAGATTGTGTGAGAGGTGTAGGGAAAGTGTGCGAGAGGTGTAGGGAAAGTGTGTGAGAGGTGCAGGGAAAGTGTGTGAGAGGTGTCGGGAGAATGTGTGAGAAGTGCAGGGAGAGTGTGTGAGAGGTGTAGGGAGTGTGTGAGAGGTGTAGGGAGAGAGTATGAGAGGTGTAGGGAGAATGTGTGAGAGGTGCAGGGAGAGAGTGTGAGAGGTGTAGGGATAGAGTGTCAGTGGTGTAGGGAGAGTGAGTGAGAGGTGCAGGGAGATTGCGGGAGAGGTGTACGGAGATTGCGGGAGAGGTGTAGGTAGATTGCGGGAGAGGTGTAGGTAGATTGTGTGAGAGGTGTAAGGAGAGTTTGTGAGAGGTGTAGGGAGAGAGGGTGCGAGGTGTAGGGAGAGAGTGTGAGAGGTGTAGGGAGAGTGAGAGAGAGGTGTATGGAGAGTGTGAGAGAGGTGTAGGGAGATTGTGATGAGAGGTGTAGGGAGAGTGTGAGAGAGGTGTATGGAGAGTGTGAGAGAGGTGTATGGAGAGTGTGAGAGATGTCTAGGGAGATTGTGTGTGAGGTGTAGGGAGAGAGTATCAGAGGTGTAGGGAGAGTGTGTGTGAGAGGTGCAGGGAGAGTTTGTGAGAGGTGTAGGGAGAGTGTGTGTGAGAGGTGTAGGGAAATTGTGGGAGAGGTGTAGGGAGAGTGTGTGAGAGGTGTAGGGATATTGTGAGAGAGAGGTGTGGGGAGAGTGTGTAAGAGGTGTAGCGAGAGTGTGGGAGAGGCGTAGGGAGATTGTGAGAGGTGTAGGGAGAGTGTGTGAGAGGTGTAGGGAAAGTGTGTGAGAGGTGTAGGGAGAGACTGTGAGAGGTGTAGGGAGAGAGTGTGTGAGACGTAGGGAGAGTGTGTGATAGGAGCAGGGAGAGTGTGTGAGAGGTGTAGGGAGATTGTGAGAGAGGGAGATTGTGAGAGAGGTGTAGGGAGAGTGTGAGAGGTGCAGGGAGAGTGTGGGAGAGGTGTAGGGAGAATGTGAGAGAGGTGTAGGGACATTGTGTGACGGGTGTAAGAAGGTTGTGTGAGAGGTGTAGGGAGAGAGTGTGAGAGGTGTTGGGAGAGTGTATGAGAGGTGTAGGGAGAGTGTGTGAGAGGTGTCGGGAGTGTGTGAGAGGTGTCGGGAGAGTGTGAGAGAAGTATAGGGAGATTGTGTGAGAGGTGTAGGGAGAGTGTGTGAGAGCTCTAGGGAGACAGTGTGAGAGGTGTAGGGAGAGTGTGAGAAGTGTAGGGAGAGTGTGAGAGGCGTAGGGAGAATGTGAGATAGGTGTAGGGACATTGTGTGAAGGGTGTAAGAAGGTTGTGTGAGAAGTGTAGGGAGAGAGTGTGAGAGGTGTTGGGAGAGAGTGTGAGAGGTGTTGGGAGAGCGTATGAGAGGTGTAGGGAGAGTGTGTGAGAGGTGTAGGGAGAGTGTGAGAGAGGTGTAGGGAGATTGTGTTAAAGGGTGTAGGGAGAGTGTGTGAGAGATGTTGGGAGAGTGTATGAGAGGCGTAGGGAGAGTGTGGAATAGGTGCAGGGAGAGAGTGAGAGAGGTGTAGAGAGAGAGCGTGAGAGGTGTAGGGAGAGTGTGTGAGACGTGTAGGGAGAGTGTGTGAGAGGTGTAGGGAGAGTGTGTGAGAAGTGTAGGGAGAGTGTGTGAGAGGTGTAGGGAAAGAGTGTGAGAGAGGTGTAGGGAGAGTGTGTGAGAAGTGTAGGGAGAGTGTGAGAGAGGTGTTGGGAGTGTGTGAGAGGTGTAGGAAGAATGTGTGAGAGGTGTAGGGAGAATATGTGAGAGGTGTAGGGAAATTGTGTGAGAGGTGTAGGGAGTTGCTGGAAGAGGTGTAGGGAGAGTGTGTGAGAGGTGTTGGGAGAGTGTGGGAGAGAGTGTGTGAGATGTGTTGGGAGATTGTGGGAGAGGTGTAGGGAGAGTGTGTGAGAGGTGTTGGGAGAGTGTGGGAGAGAGTGTGTGAGATGTGTAGGGAAATTGTGGGAGAGGTGTAGGGAGAGTGTGTGAGAGGTGTAGGGGAAGTGTGTGAGAGGTGTAGGGAGAGTGTGTGAAAGGTGTAGGGAGAATGTGTGAGAGGTGTAGGGAGATTGTTAGAGGTGTAGGGAGAATGTGTAAGAGGTGTTGGGAGAGTGTGGGAGAGAGTGTGTGAGATGTGTAGTGAGATTGTGGGAGAGGTGTAGGGAGAGAGTGCCAGAGGTGTAGGGAGAGTGTGAGAGAGGTTTTGGGAGAGTGTGTGAGAGGTGTAGGGGAAGTGTGGGAGAGGTGTACGGGAAGTGTGGGAGAGGTGCAGGGAAAGTGTGTGAGAAGTGTCGGGAGAGTGTGTGAGAAGTGTAGGGAGAGTGTGTGAGTGGTGTAGGGAGACAGTGTGAGAGCTGTAGGGAGATTGTTTGAGAGGTGTACGGAGAGTGTGAGAGGTGTAGGGAGATTGTGTGAGAGGTTTAGAGAGATTTTGAGAGAGGTGTAGCGGGATTGTATGAGAGGTGCAGGGAGAGAGTGTGAGAGAGTTGTAGGGAGAGTGTGTGAGAAGTGTAGGGAGAGTGAGAGAGGTGTAGGGAGTGTGTGAGAGCTGTAGGGAGGGTGTGTGAGTGGTGCAGGGGGATTGTGTGAGAGGTGTAGGGAGACAGTGTGAGAGGTGTAGGGAGACAGTGTGAGAGGTGTAGGGAGATTGTGTGAGAGGTGTAGGGAAAGTGTGCGAGAGGTGTAGGGAAAGTGTGTGAGAGGTGTCGGGAGAGTGTGTGAGAAGTGCAGGGAGAGTGTGTGAGAGGTGTAGGGAGACAGTGTGAGAGGGGTAGGGAGAGTGTGTGAGAGGTGTAGAAATTTGTGAGAGAGGTGTAGGGAGATTGTGGGAGAGGTGTAGGGAGAGAAAGAGTGTGAGAGGTGTAGGGAGATTGTGATAAGAGGTGTAGGGAGATTGTGAGAGAGGCGTAGGGAGAGTGTGGAATAGGTGCAGGGAGAGTGTGAGAGAGGTGTAGGGAGATTGTGAGAGAGGTGTAGGGAGAGACTGTGAGAGGTGTAGGGAGAGAGTGTGAGAGGTGTAGGGAGTGTGTGAGAGGTGTAGGGAGTGTGTGAGAGGTGTCGGGAGACAGTGTGAGAGGTGTAGGGAGAGTGTGAGAGGTGTAGGGAGAGTGTGAGAGGGGTAGGGAGAGTGTGTGAGAGGTGTAGAAATTTGTGAGAGAGGTGTAGGGAGATTGTGGGAGAGGTGTAGGGAGAGAGAGAGTGTGAGAGGTGTAGGGAGATTGTGATAAGAGGTGTAGGGAGATTGTGATAAGAGCTGTAGGGAGATTGTGAGAGAGGCGTAGGGAGAGTGTGGAATAGGTGCAGGGAGAGTGTGAGAGAGGTGTAGGGAGAGACTGTGAGAGGTGTAGGGAGAGAGTGTGAGAGAGGTGTAGGGAGAGTGTGTGACAAGTGTAGGGAGACTGTGAGAGAGGTGTATGGAGTGTGTGAGAGCTGTAGGGGATTGTGTGAGAGGTGTAGGGAGAGTGTGTGAGAGGTGTAGGGAGAGTGTGTGAGTGGTGCAGGGAGATTGTGTGAGAGGTGGAGGGAGAAGTTGTGAGAGGTGTAGGGAGTGTGTGAGAGGTGTCGGGAGAGTGTGAGAGAAGTGTAGGGAGAGTGTGTGAGAGGTGTAGGGAGAGTGTGTGAGTGGTGCAGGGAGATTGTGTGAAAGGTGGAGGGAGAAGTTGTGAGAGGTGTAGGGAGTGTGTGAGAGGTGTCGGTAGAGTGTGAGAGAAGTGTAGGGAGAGTGTGTGAGAGGTGCAGGGAGACAGTGTGAGAGGTGTAGGGAGAGTGTGAGTGGTGTAGGGAGAGTGTGAGAGGTGTAGGGAGAGTGTGAGAGCTGTAAGGAGATTGTGTGAGAGATGTAGAAATTTGTGAGAGAGGTGTAGGTAGATTGTGTGAGAGGTGTAAAGAGAGTTTGTGAGAGGTGTAGTGAGAGTTTGTGAGAGGTGTGGGGAGATTGTGTGAGAGGTGTGGGGAGATTGTGATGAGAGGTGGAGGGAGAGTGTGAGAGAGGTGTATGGAGAGTGTGAGACATGTCTAGGGAGATTGTGTGAGAGGTGTAGGGAAAGTCTGTGAGATGTGTAGGGAGAGAGTGTGAGAGGTGTACGGAGAGTGTGAGAGGTGTAGAGAGATTGTGTGAGAGGTGTAGAAATTTGTGAGAGAGGTGTAGGTAGATTGTGTAAGAGGTGTAAGGAGAGTTTGTGAGAGGTGTAGTGAGAGTTTGTGAGAGGTGTGGGGACATTGTGTGAGAGGTGTGGGGAGTGTGTGTGAGAGGTGTAGGGAGAGTGTGTGAGAGGTGTAGGGAGAGTGTGAGAGAGGTGTAGGGAGATTGTGTTAAATGGTGTAAGGAGGTTGTGTGAGAGGTGTAGGGAGAGAGTGTGAGAGGCGTAGGGAGAGTGTGGAATACGTGCAGGGAGAGAGTGGGAGAGGTGTAGAGAGAGTGTGAGAGGTGCAGGGAGAGTGTGGGAGAGGTGTAGGGAGAATGTGAGAGAGGTGTAGGGACATTGTGTGAAGGGTGTAAGAAGGTTGTGTGAGAGGTGTAGGGAGAGAGTGTGAGAGGTATTGGTAGAGTGTATGAGAGGTGTAGGGAGAGACTGTGAGAGGTGTAGGGAGAGAGTGTGATAGGTGTAGGGAGTGTGTGAGAGGTGTAGGGAGTGTGTGAGAGGTGTAGGGAGTGTGTGAGAGGTTTAGATAGAGTGTGTGAGAGGTGCAGGGAGATTGTGAGAGGTGCAGGGATAATGTGTAAGAGGTGTTGGGAGAGTGTGGGAGAGAGTGTGTGAGATGTGTAGGGAGATTGTGGGAGAGGTGTAGGGAGAGAGTGCAAGAGGTGTAGGGAGAGTGTGAGAGAGGTTTTGGGAGAGTGTGTGAGAGGTGTAGGGAGAGTGTGTCAGAGGTGTAGGGAGAGTGTGTGAGAGGTGTAGGGAGAGTGTGTGAGAGGTGTAGGGAGAGTGTGAGAGAGGTGTAGGGAGTGTGTGAGAGGTGTAGGGAGAGTGTGTGAGAGGTGTAGGGAGATTGTGGGAGAGGTGTAGGGAGAGTGTGTGAGTGGTTCAGGGAGAGTGTGTGAGAGGTGTAGGGAGAGTGTGTGAGAGGTTTAGGGGAAGTGTGTGAGAGGTGTAGGGGAAGTGTGGGAGAGGTGTAGGGAAAGTGTGTGAGAAGTGTCGGGAGAGTGTGTGAGAAGTGTCGGGAGAGTGTCTGAGAAGTGTAGGGAGAGTGTGTGAGTGGTGTAGGGAGACAGTGTGAGAGCTGTAGGGAGATTGTTTGAGAGGTGTATGGAGAGTGTGAGAGGTGTAGGGAGATTGTGTGAGAGGTTTAAAGAGATTCGGAGAGAGGTGTAGCGGGATTGTATGAGAGGTGCAGGGAGAGAGTGTGAGAGAGTTGTAGGGAGAGTGTGTGAGAAGTGTAGGGAGAGTGAGAGAGGTGTAGGGAGAATGTGAGAGAGGTGTAGGGACATTGTGTGAAGGGTGTAAGAAGGTTGTGTGAGAGGTGTAGGGAGAGAGTGTGATAGGTGTAGGGAGTGTGTGAGAGGTGTAGGGAGTGTGTGAGAGGTGTAGGGAGTGTGTGAGAGATTTAGATAGAGTGTGTGAGAGGTGCAGGGAGATTGTGAGAGGTGCAGGGAGAATGTGTAAGAGGTGTTGGGAGAGTGTGGGAGAGAGTGTGTGAGATGTGTAGGGAGATTGTGGGAGAGGTGTAGGGAGAGAGTGCCAGAGGTGTAGGGAGAGTGTGAGAGAGGTTTTGGGAGAGTGTGTGAGAGGTGTAGGGAGAGTGTGAGAGAGGTGTAGGGAGTGTGTGAGAGGTGTAGGGAGAGTGTGTGAGAGGTGTAGGGAGATTGTGGGAGAGGTGTAGGGAGAGTGTGTGAGTGGTTCAGGGAGAGTGTGTGAGAGGTGTAGGGAGAGTGTGTGAGAGGTGTAGGGGAAGTGTGTGAGAGGTGTAGGGGAAGTGTGGGAGAGGTGTAGGGAGAGACTGTGAGAGGTGTAGGGAGAGAGTGTGTGAGAAGTGTAGGGAGAGTGTGTGAGTGGTGTAGGGAGACAGTATGAGAGCTGTAGGGAGATTGTTTGAGAGGTGTACGGAGAGTGTGAGAGGTGTAGGGAGATTGTGTGAGAGGTTTAGAGAGATTTTGAGAGAGGTGTAGCGGGATTGTATGAGAGGTGCAGGGAGAGAGTGTGAGAGAGTTGTAGGGAGAGTGTGTGAGAAGTGTAGGGAGAGTGAGAGAGGTGTAGGGAGTGTGTGAGAGCTGTAGGGAGGGTGTGTGAGTGGTGCAGGGGGATTGTGTGAGAGGTGTAGGGAGACAGTGTGAGAGGTGTAGGGAGACAGTGTGAGAGGTGTAGGGAGATTGTGTGAGAGGTGTAGGGAAAGTGTGCGAGAGGTGTAGGGAAAGTGTGTGAGAGGTGTCGGGAGAGTGTGTGAGAAGTGCAGGGAGAGTGTGTGAGAGGTGTAGGGAGACAGTGTGAGAGGGGTAGGGAGAGTGTGTGAGAGGTGTAGAAATTTGTGAGAGAGGTGTAGGGAGATTGTGGGAGAGGTGTAGGGAGAGAAAGAGTGTGAGAGGTGTAGGGAGATTGTGATAAGAGGTGTAGGGAGATTGTGAGAGAGGCGTAGGGAGAGTGTGGAATAGGTGCAGGGAGAGTGTGAGAGAGGTGTAGGGAGATTGTGAGAGAGGTGTAGGGAGAGACTGTGAGAGGTGTAGGGAGAGAGTGTGAGAGGTTGTAGGGAGTGTGTGAGAGGTGTAGGGAGTGTGTGAGAGGTGTCGGGAGACAGTGTGAGAGGTGTAGGAGAGTGTGAGAGGTGTAGGGAGAGTGTGAGAGGGGTAGGGAGAGTGTGTGAGAGGTGTAGAAATTTGTGAGAGAGGTGTAGGGAGATTGTGGGAGAGGTGTAGGGAGAGAGAGAGTGTGAGAGGTGTAGGGAGATTGTGATAAGAGGTGTAGGGAGATTGTGATAAGAGCTGTAGGGAGATTGTGAGAGAGGCGTAGGGAGAGTGTGGAATAGGTGCAGGGAGAGTGTGAGAGAGGTGTAGGGAGAGACTGTGAGAGGTGTAGGGAGAGAGTGTGAGAGAGGTGTAGGGAGAGTGTGTGACAAGTGTAGGGAGACTGTGAGAGAGGTGTATGGAGTGTGTGAGAGCTGTAGGGGATTGTGTGAGAGGTGTAGGGAGAGTGTGTGAGAGGTGTAGGGAGAGTGTGTGAGTGGTGCAGGGAGATTGTGTGAGAGGTGGAGGGAGAAGTTGTGAGAGGTGTAGGGAGTGTGTGAGAGGTGTCGGGAGAGTGTGAGAGAAGTGTAGGGAGAGTGTGTGAGAGGTGTAGGGAGAGTGTGTGAGTGGTGCAGGGAGATTGTGTGAAAGGTGGAGGGAGAAGTTGTGAGAGGTGTAGGGAGTGTGTGAGAGGTGTCGGTAGAGTGTGAGAGAAGTGTAGGGAGAGTGTGTGAGAGGTGCAGGGAGACAGTGTGAGAGGTGTAGGGAGAGTGTGAGTGGTGTAGGGAGAGTGTGAGAGGTGTAGTGAGAGTGTGAGAGCTGTAAGGAGATTGTGTGAGAGGTGTAGAAATTTGTGAGAGAGGTGTAGGTAGATTGTGTGAGAGGTGTAAAGAGAGTTTGTGAGAGGTGTAGTGAGAGTTTGTGAGAGGTGTGGGGAGATTGTGTGAGAGGTGTGGGGAGATTGTGATGAGAGGTGGAGGGAGAGTGTGAGAGAGGTGTATGGAGAGTGTGAGACATGTCTAGGGAGATTGTGTGAGAGGTGTAGGGAAAGTCTGTGAGATGTGTAGGGAGAGAGTGTGAGAGGTGTACGGAGAGTGTGAGAGGTGTAGAGAGATTGTGTGAGAGGTGTAGAAACTTGTGAGAGAGGTGTAGGTAGATTGTGTAAGAGGTGTAAGGAGAGTTTGTGAGAGGTGTAGTGAGAGTTTGTGAGAGGTGTGGGGACATTGTGTGAGAGGTGTGGGGGAGTGTGTGTGAGAGGTGTAGGGAGAGTGTGTGAGAGGTGTAGGGAGAGTGTGAGAGAGGTGTAGGGAGATTGTGTTAAATGGTGTAAGGAGGTTGTGTGAGAGGTGTAGGGAGAGAGTGTGAGAGGCGTAGGGAGAGTGTGGAATACGTGCAGGGAGAGAGTGGGAGAGGTGTAGGGAGAGAGTGTGATAGGTGTAGGGAGTGTGTGAGAGGTGTAGGGAGTGTGTGAGAGGTGTAGGGAGTGTGTGAGAGGTTTAGATAGAGTGTGTGAGAGGTGCAGGGAGATTGTGAGAGGTGCAGGGAGAATGTGTAAGAGGTGTTGGGAGAGTGTGGGAGAGAGTGTGTGAGATGTGTAGGGAGATTGTGGGAGAGGTGTAGGGAGAGAGTGCAAGAGGTGTAGGGAGAGTGTGAGAGAGGTTTTGGGAGAGTGTGTGAGAGGTGTAGGGAGAGTGTGTCAGAGGTGTAGGGGAGAGTGTGTGAGAGGTGTAGGGAGAGTGTGTGAGAGGTGTAGGAGGTTGAGGGAGGAGAGTGTGAGAGAGGTGTAGGGAGTGTGTGAGAGGTGTAGGGAGAGTGTGTGAGAGGTGTAGGGAGATTGTGGGAGAGGTGTAGGGAGAGTGTGTGAGTGGTTCAGGGAGAGTGTGTGAGAGGTGTAGGGAGAGTGTGTGAGAGGTTTAGGGGAAGTGTGTGAGAGGTGTAGGGGAAGTGTGGGAGAGGTGTAGGGAAAGTGTGTGAGAAGTGTCGGGAGAGCGTGTGAGAAGTGTCGGGAGAGTGTCTGAGAAGTGTAGGGAGAGTGTGTGAGTGGTGTAGGGAGACAGTGTGAGAGCTGTAGGGAGATTGTTTGAGAGGTGTATGGAGAGTGTGAGAGGTGTAGGGAGATTGTGTGAGAGGTTTAAAGAGATTCGGAGAGAGGTGTAGCGGGATTGTATGAGAGGTGCAGGGAGAGAGTGTGAGAGAGTTGTAGGGAGAGTGTGTGAGAAGTGTAGGGAGAGTGAGAGAGGTGTAGGGAGAATGTGAGAGAGGTGTAGGGACATTGTGTGAAGGGTGTAAGAAGGTTGTGTGAGAGGTGTAGGGAGAGAGTGTGAGAGGTGTAGGGAGAGAGTGTGAGAGGTGTTGGTAGAGTGTATGAGAGGTGTAGGGAGAGACTGTGAGAGGTGTAGGGAGAGAGTGTGATAGGTGTAGGGAGTGTGTGAGAGGTGTAGGGAGTGTGTGAGAGGTGTAGGGAGTGTGTGAGAGATTTAGATAGAGTGTGTGAGAGGTGCAGGGAGATTGTGAGAGGTGCAGGGAGAATGTGTAAGAGGTGTTGGGAGAGTGTGGGAGAGAGTGTGTGAGATGTGTAGGGAGATTGTGGGAGAGGTGTAGGGAGAGAGTGCCAGAGGTGTAGGGAGAGTGTGAGAGAGGTTTTGGGAGAGTGTGTGAGAGGTGTAGGGAGAGTGTGAGAGAGGTGTAGGGAGTGTGTGAGAGGTGTAGGGAGAGTGTGTGAGAGGTGTAGGGAGATTGTGGGAGAGGTGTAGGGAGAGTGTGTGAGTGGTTCAGGGAGAGTGTGTGAGAGGTGTAGGGAGAGTGTGTGAGAGGTGTAGGGGAAGTGTGTGAGAGGTGTAGGGGAAGTGTGGGAGAGGTGTAGGGAGAGACTGTGAGAGGTGTAGGGAGAGAGTGTGTGAGACGTAGGGAGAGTGTGTGATAGGAGCAGGGAGAGTGTGTGAGAGGTGTAGGGAGATTGCGAGAGAGGGAGATTGTGAGAGAGGTGTAGGGAGAGTGTGAGAGGTGCAGGGAGAGTGTGAGAGGTGCAGGGAGAGTGTGGGAGAGGTGTAGGGAGAATGTGAGAGAGGTGTAGGGACATTGTGTGACGGGTGTAAGAAGGTTGTGTGAGAGGTGTAGGGAGAGAGTGTGAGAGGTGTTGGGAGAGTGTATGAGAGGTGTAGGGAGAGTGTGTGAGAGGTGTTGGGAGAGTGTATGAGAGGTGTAGGGAGATTGTGTTAAATGGTGTAAGGAGATTGTGTGAGAGGTGTAGGGAGAGAGTGTGAGAGGCGTAGGGAGAGTGTGGAATACGTGCAGGGAGAGAGTGAGAGAGGTGTAGAGAGAGTGTGAGAGGTGTAGGGAGAGAGCGTGAGAGGTGTAGGGAGAGAGCGTGAGAGGTGTAGTGAAAGTGTGTGAGAGGTGTAGGGAGAATGTGGGAGAGGTGTAGGGAGAGTGTGTGAGTGGTTCAGGGAGAGTGTGTGAGAGGTGTAGGGAGAGTGTGTGAGAGGTGTAGGGGAAGTGTGTGAGAGGTGTAGGGGAAGTGTGGGAGAGGTGCAGGGAAAGTGTGTGAGAAGTGTCGGGAGAGTGTGTGAGAAGTGTAGGGAGAGTGTGTGAGAGGTGTAGGGAGAGTGTGTGAGTGGTGTAGGAGACAGTGTGAGAGCTGTAGGGAGATTGTTTGAGAGGTGTATGGAGAGTGTGAGAGGTGTAGGGAGATTGTGTGAGAGGTTTAGAGAGATTCGGAGAGAGGTGTAGCGGGATTGTATGAGAGGTGCAGGGAGAGAGTGTGAGAGAGTTGTAGGGAGAGTGTGTGAGAAGTGTAGGGAGAGTGAGAGAGGTGTAGGGAGTGTGTGAGAGCTGTAGGGAGGGTGTGTGAGTGGTGCAGGGGGATTGTGTGAGAGGTGTAGGGAGGCAGTGTGAGAGGTGTAGGGAGAGTGTGAGAGAGGTGTAGGGAGAATGTGAGAGAGGTGTAGGGACATTGTGTGAAGGGTGTAAGAAGGTTGTGTGAGAGGTGTAGGGAGAGAGTGTGAGAGGTGTTGGTAGAGTATATGAGAGGTGTAGGGAGAGACTGTGAGAGGTGTAGGGAGAGAGTGTGATAGGTGTAGGGAGTGTGTGAGAGGTGTAGGGAGTGTGTGAGAGATTTAGATAGAGTGTGTGAGAGGTGCAGGGAGATTGTGAGAGGTGCAGGGAGAATGTGTAAGAGGTGTTGGGAGAGTGTGGGAGAGAGTGTGTGAGATGTGTAGGGAGATTGTGGGAGAGGTGTAGGGAGAGAGTGCCAGAGGTGTAGGGAGAGTGTGAGAGAGGTTTTGGGAGAGTGTGTGAGAGGTGTAGGGAGAGTGTGTCAGAGGTGTAGGGAGAGTGTGTCAGAGGTGTAGGGAGAGTGTGTGAGAGGTGTAGGGAGAGTGTGTGAGAGGTGTAGGGAGAGTGTGAGAGAGGTGTAGGGAGTGTGTGAGAGGTGCAGGGAGAGTGTGTGAGAGGTGTAGGGAGATTGTGGGAGAGGTGTAGGGAGAGTGTGAGAGTGGTTCAGGGAGAGTGTGTGAGAGGTGTAGGGAGAGTGTGTGAGAGGTGTAGGGGAAGTGTGTGAGAGGTGTAGGGGATGTGTGGGAGAGGTGTAGGGAGAGACTGTGAGAGGTGTAGGGAGAGAGTGTGTGAGACGTAGGGAGAGTGTGTGATAGGAGCAGGGAGAGTGTGTGAGAGGTGTAGGGAGATTGTGAGAGAGGGAGATTGTGAGAGAGGTGTAGGGAGAGTGTGAGAGGTGCAGGGAGAGTGTGAGAGGTGCAGGGAGAGTGTGGGAGAGGTGTAGGGAGAATGTGAGAGAGGTGTTGGGAGAGTGTATGAGAGGTTGTAGGGAGAGTGTGTGAGAGGTGTAGGGAGAGTGTGAGAGAGGTGTAGGGAGATTGTGTTAAATGGTGTAAGGAGATTGTGTGAGAGGTGTAGGGAGAGAGTGTGAGAGGCGTAGGGAGAGTGTGGAATACGTGCAGGGAGAGAGTGAGAGAGGTGTAGAGAGAGTGTGAGAGGTGTAGGGAGAGAGCGTGAGAGGTGTAGGGAGAGAGCGTGAGAGGTGTAGTGAAAGTGTGTGAGAGGTGTCGGGAGAGTGTGTGAGAAGTGTAGGGAGAGTGTGTGAGAGGTGCAGGGAGAGAGTGTGTGAGAAGTGTCGGGGAGAGTGTGTGAGAAGTGTAGGGAGAGTGTGTGAGTGGTGTAGGGAGACAGTGTGAGAGCTGCAGG
>NW_027277434.1:0-205124 GCF_030028105.1 Mobula birostris
ACTTGGGAGAGGAGTGAGAGACCGTGACCTGGGAGAGGTGTTTGAGTGACCGTGACCTGGGAGATGTGTGTGACTGACAGTGACCTGGGAGAGGTGTTTGAGACCGTGACCTGGGAGAGGTGTGTGAGACCTTGACCTGGGAGCGCTGTGTGAGACCGTGACCTGGGAGAGGCATTTGTGACCATGACCTGGGAGAGGAGTGAGTGACCATGACCTGGGAGAAGTGTGAGAGTGACCGTGACCTGGGAGAGGTGTGTGAGTGACCGTGACCTAGGAGAGGAGTGTGTGGGACAGTGACCTGGGAGAGGAGTGTGTGGGACAGTGACCTGGGAGAGGAGTGAGTGACCATGACCTGGGAGAAGTGTGAGAGTGACCGTGACCTGGGAGAGGTGTGTGAGTGACCGTGACCTAGGAGAGGAGTGTGTGGGACAGTGACCTGGGAGAGGAGTGTGTGGGACAGTGACCTGGGAGAGGAGTGTGTGGGACAGTGACCTGGGAGAGGTGTTTGAGACCGTGACCTGGGAGAGGTGTGTGAGACCGTGACCTGGGAGAGGTGTGTGAGACCTTGACCTGGGAGCGCTGTGTGAGACCGTGACCTGGGAGAGGCATTTGTGACCATGACCTGGGAGAGGAGTGAGTGACCATGACCTGGGAGAAGTGTGAGAGTGACCGTGACCTGGGAGAGGTGTGTGAGTGACCGTGACCTAGGAGAGGAGTGTGTGGGACAGTGACCTGGGAGAGGAGTGTGTGGGACAGTGACCTGGGAAAGGTGTTTGTGTACCCATGACCTGGGAGAGGAGTGTGTGGGACAGTGACCTAGGAGAGGCGTGTGTGGGACAGTGACCTGGGAGAGGAGTGTGTGGGACAGTGACCTGGGAAAGGTGTTTGTGTACCCATGACCTGGGAGAGGTGTATGAGATCTTGACCTGGGAGAGGAGTGAGTGACTATGACCTGGGAGAGGTGTGACAGTGATTGTGTCCTAGGAGGTGTGTGTGAGTGACCGTGACCTGGGAGAGGAGTGTGAGACCGTGATCTTGGAGAGGTGTCTGAGACCGTGATCTGGGAGTGATGTGCGAGACCGTGACCTGGGAGAGGTGTGTGAATGACAGGTACCTGGGCGAGGTGTGTGAGTGACCATGACCTGGGAGAGGTGTGTGTGAGACCGTCACCTGGGAGAGGTGTGTGTGATACCGTGACCTGGGAGAGGTGTGTGTAACAGTGACTGGGAGAGGTGTGTGAGTGACCGTTACCTGGGAGAGGTGTGTGTGTAACCATGACCTGGGAGAAGAGTGTGAGACCGTGACCTGGGAGAGGCTTTTGTGACCAGGACCTGGGAGAGGAGTGAGTGACTATGACCTGGGAGAGGCTTTTGTGACCATGACCTGGGAGAGGAGTGTGTGACTATGACCTGGGAGAGGTGTGACAGTGATTGTGACCTAGCAGGTGTGTGTGAGTGACCGTGATGTGGGAGTGATGTCTGAGACCGCGACCTGGGAGAGGTGTGTGAATGACAGGTACCTGGGCGAGGTGTGTGAGACCGTGACCTGGGAGGGCTGTGTGTAACCATGACCTGGGAGAGCTGTGTGAGTGACCGGTACCTGGGAGAGCAGTGTGTGTAACCGTGACCTGGGAGAAGTGTGAGAGTGACCATGACCTGGGAGAGGTGTGTGAGTGACCGTGACCTGGGAGAGGTGTGTGTGGGACCGTGACCTGGGAGAGGAGTGAGTGACCGTAACCTGGGAGAGGTGTGTGTCAGACCGTGACCTGGGAGAGGTGTGTATGAGTGACCAGGACCTGGGAGAGGATTGTGAGTGACCATGACCTGGGAGAGGTGTGTGTCAGACCATGACCTGGGAGAAGTGTGTGAGTGACCGTGACCTGGGAGAGGTGTGTGAGTGACCTTGACCTGAGAGTGGTGTGTGTGAGACCATGACCTGGGCAAAGTGTGTGAGTGACCGTGACTTGGTGAGGTGTGTGAGACCGTGACCAGGGCGATGCGTGTCAGTGACCGTGACCTGGGAGAGGTGTGTGTGAGACCGTGACCTGGGAGAGGTGTGTGTAACCGTGACTTCGGAGAGGTGTGTGAGTGACAGTGACCTGGGAGAGGTGTGTGTAACCATGACCTAGGTGTGGTGTGAGTGACCATGACCTAGGAGAGGTGTGAGAGAGACCATGACCTGGGAGAGGTGTGTGTAACCATGACCTCAGAGATGTGTGTGTGAGACCGTGACCTGGGAGAGGTGTGTGAGACCAGAACCTGGAAGAAGTGTGTGAGTGACCATGACCTGGGAGAGGTGTGTGAGCCGTGTCCTGGGAGAGGTGTGTGTGTAACCATGACCTGGGAGAAGTGTTTGAGTGACCATGAACTGGGAGAGGTGTGTGTGAGACCGTGACCTGGGAGAGGCTTTGGTGACCTTGACCTGGGAGAGGAGTGAGTGACTATGACCTGGGAGAGGTGTGACAATGATTGTGACCTAGGAGGGGTGTGTGATTGACCGTGACCTGCGAGAGGTGTGTGAGTGACAATGACCTGGGGCAGGTGTGTGTGAGACCGTGACCTGGGTGAGGTGTGTGAGTGACCGTGACCTGGGAGAGGTGTGTGTGAGACTGTGACCTGTGAGAGGTGTGTGTGAAAAGGTGACCTGGGAGAGGTGTGTGTAACTGTGACCTGGGAGAGGTGTGTGAGTGACCATGACCTGGGAGAGGTGTGTGTGAGACCGTGACCTGGGAGAGACTTTTGTGACCATAACCTGGGAGAGGTGTGTGTGTAACCGTGACCTGAGAGAGGTGTGTGAGTGACCGTGACGTGGGAGTGGTGTGTGTGATACCGTGACATGAGAGAGGTGTGTATGAGACCGTGACCTGGGAGAGGTGTGTGAGATTGTGACCTGGCAGATGTGTGTGAAACCGTGATCTTGGAGAGGTGTGTGAATGACCGGTTCCTGGGAGAGGTGTGTGAGTGACCATGACCTGGGGGATGTGTGTGAGACCGTGACCTGGGAAAGGTGTGCGAGATCGTGACCTGGGAGAAGTGTGTGAATGACCAGTACCTGGGAGAGGTGTGTGAGTGATCATGACCTGGGGGATGTGTGTGAGACTGTGACCTGGGAGAGGTGTGTGAGTGACCGTGACCTGGGAGATGTGTGTGACTGACAGTGACCTGGGAGAGGTGTGTGTAACTGTGACCTGGGAGAGGTGTGTTAGTGACCATGACCTGGGGGATGTGTGTGAGACCGTGACCTGGGAAAGGTGTGCGAGATCGTGACCTGGGAGAAGTGTGTGAATGACCAGTACCTGGGAGAGGTGTGTGAGTGATCATGACCTTGGGGATGTGTGTGAGACTGTGACCTGGGAGAGGTGTGTGAGACCGTGACCTGGAAGAGGCATTTGTGACCATGACTTGGGAGAGGAGTGAGAGACCGTGACCTGGGAGAGGTGTGTGAGTGACCGTGACCTGGGAGATGTGTGTGACTGACAGTGACCTGGGAGAGGTGTTTGAGACCGTGACCTGGGAGAGGTGTGTGAGACCTTGACCTGGGAGCGCTGTGTGAGACCGTGACCTGGGAGAGGCATTTGTGACCATGACCTGGGAGAGGAGTGAGTGACCATGACCTGGGAGAAGTGTGAGAGTGACCGTGACCTGGGAGAGGTGTGTGAGTGACCGTGACCTAGGAGAGGAGTGTGTGGGACAGTGACCTGGGAGAGGAGTGTGTGGGACAGTGACCTGGGAAAGGTGTTTGTGTACCCATGACCTGGGAGAGGTGTATGAGATCTTGACCTGGGAGAGGAGTGAGTGACTATGACCTGGGAGAGGTGTGACAGTGATTGTGTCCTAGGAGGTGTGTGTGAGTGACCGTGACCTGGGAGAGGAGTGTGAGACCGTGATCTTGGAGAGGTGTCTGAGACCGTGATCTGGGAGTGATGTGCGAGACCGTGACCTGGGAGAGGTGTGTGAATGACAGGTACCTGGGCGAGGTGTGTGAGTGACCATGACCTGGGAGAGGTGTGTGTGAGACCGTCACCTGGGAGAGGTGTGTGTGATACCGTGACCTGGGAGAGGTGTGTGTAACAGTGACTGGGAGAGGTGTGTGAGTGACCGTTACCTGGGAGAGGTGTGTGTGTAACCATGACCTGGGAGAAGAGTGTGAGACCGTGACCTGGGAGAGGCTTTTGTGACCAGGACCTGGGAGAGGAGTGAGTGACTATGACCTGGGAGAGGCTTTTGTGACCATGACCTGGGAGAGGAGTGTGTGACTATGACCTGGGAGAGGTGTGACAGTGATTGTGACCTAGCAGGTGTGTGTGAGTGACCGTGATGTGGGAGTGATGTCTGAGACCGCGACCTGGGAGAGGTGTGTGAATGACAGGTACCTGGGCGAGGTGTGTGAGACCGTGACCTGGGAGGGCTGTGTGTAACCATGACCTGGGAGAGCTGTGTGAGTGACCGGTACCTGGGAGAGCAGTGTGTGTAACCGTGACCTGGGAGAAGTGTGAGAGTGACCATGACCTGGGAGAGGTGTGTGAGTGACCGTGACCTGGGAGAGGTGTGTGTGGGACCGTGACCTGGGAGAGGAGTGAGTGACCGTAACCTGGGAGAGGTGTGTGTCAGACCGTGACCTGGGAGAGGTGTGTATGAGTGACCAGGACCTGGGAGAGTATTGTGAGTGACCATGACCTGGGAGAGGTGTGTGTCAGACCATGACCTGGGAGAAGTGTGTGAGTGACCGTGACCTGGGAGAGGTGTGTGAGTGACCTTGACCTGAGAGTGGTGTGTGTGAGACCATGACCTGGGCAAAGTGTGTGAGTGACCGTGACTTGGTGAGGTGTGTGAGACCGTGACCAGGGCGATGCGTGTCAGTGACCGTGACCTGGGAGAGGTGTGTGTAACCGTGACTTCGGAGAGGTGTGTGAGTGACAGTGACCTGGGAGAGGTGTGTGTAACCATGACCTAGGTGTGGTGTGAGTGACCATGACCTAGGAGAGGTGTGAGAGAGACCATGACCTGGGAGAGGTGTGTGTAACCATGACCTCAGAGATGTGTGTGTGAGACCGTGACCTGGGAGAGGTGTGTGAGACCAGAACCTGGAAGAAGTGTGTGAGTGACCATGACCTGGGAGAGGTGTGTGAGCCGTGTCCTGGGAGAGGTGTGTGTGTAACCATGACCTGGGAGAAGTGTTTGAGTGACCATGAACTGGGAGAGGTGTGTGTGAGACCGTGACCTGGGAGAGGCTTTGGTGACCTTGACCTGGGAGAGGAGTGAGTGACTATGACCTGGGAGAGGTGTGACAATGATTGTGACCTAGGAGGGGTGTGTGATTGACCGTGACCTGCGAGAGGTGTGTGAGTGACAATGACCTGGGGGAGGTGTGTGTGAGACCGTGACCTGGGTGAGGTGTGTGAGTGACCGTGACCTGGGAGAGGTGTGTGTGAGACTGTGACCTGTGAGAGGTGTGTGTGAAAAGGTGACCTGGGAGAGGTGTGTGTAACTGTGACCTGGGAGAGGTGTGTGAGTGACCATGACCTGGGAGAGGTGTGTGTGAGACCGTGACCTGGGAGAGACTTTTGTGACCATAACCTGGGAGAGGTGTGTGTGTAACCGTGACCTGAGAGAGGTGTGTGAGTGACCGTGACGTGGGAGTGGTGTGTGTGATACCGTGACATGAGAGAGGTGTGTATGAGACCGTGACCTGGGAGAGGTGTGTGAGATTGTGACCTGGCAGATGTGTGTGAAACCGTGATCTTGGAGAGGTGTGTGAATGACCGGTTCCTGGGAGAGGTGTGTGAGTGACCATGACCTGGGGGATGTGTGTGAGACCCTGACCTGGGAAAGGTGTGCGAGATCGTGACCTGGGAGAAGTGTGTGAATGACCAGTACCTGGGAGAGGTGTGTGAGTGATCATGACCTGGGGGATGTGTGTGAGACTGTGACCTGGGAGAGGTGTGTGAGTGACCGTGACCTGGGAGATGTGTGTGACTGACAGTGACCTGGGAGAGGTGTTTGAGACCGTGACCTGGGAGAGGTGTGTGAGACCGTGACCTGGGAGAGGTGTGTGAGACTTTGACCTGGGAGCGCTGTGTGAGACCGTGACCTGGGAGAGGCATTTGTGACCATGACCTGGGAGAGGAGTGAGTGACCATGACCTGGGAGAGGTGTGTGTGAGACCGTGACCTGGGAGAGGCTTTTGTGACCTTGACCTGGGAGAGGTGTGACAATGATTGTGACCTAGGAGGGGTGTGTGATTGACCGTGACCTGCGAGAGGTGTGTGAGTGACAATGACCTGGGGGAGGTAAGTGTGAGACCGTGACCTGGGTGAGGTGTGTGAGTGACCGTGACCTGGGAGATGTTTGTGTGAGACTGTGACCTGTGAGAGGTGTGTGTGAAACGGTGACCTGGGAGAGGTGTGTGTAACTGTGACCAGGGAGAGGTGTGTGAGACCGTGACCTGGGAGAGGTGTGTGAGACCGTGACCTGGGAGAAGCATTTGTGACCATGACCTGGGGGAGGAGTGAGTGACAATGACCTGGGAGAAGTGTGAGAGTGACCGTGACCTGGGAGAGACTTTTGTGACCATAACCTGGGAGAGGTGTGTGTGTAACCGTGACCTGAGAGAGGTGTGTGAGTGACCGTGACGTGGGAGTGGTGTGTGTGATACCGTGACATGAGAGAGGTGTGTATGAGACCGTGACCTGGGAGAGGTGTGTGAGATTGTGACCTGGCAGATGTGTGTGAAACCGTGATCTTGGAGAGGTGTGTGAATGACCGGTTCCTGGGAGAGGTGTGTGAGTGACCATGACCTGGGGGATGTGTGTGAGACCCTGACCTGGGAAAGGTGTGCGAGATCGTGACCTGGGAGAAGTGTGTGAATGACCAGTACCTGGGAGAGGTGTGTGAGTGATCATGACCTGGGGGATGTGTGTGAGACTGTGACCTGGGAGAGGTGTGTGAGTGACCGTGACCTGGGAGATGTGTGTGACTGACAGTGACCTGGGAGAGGTGTTTGAGACCGTGACCTGGGAGAGGTGTGTGAGACCGTGACCTGGGAGAGGTGTGTGAGACTTTGACCTGGGAGCGCTGTGTGAGACCGTGACCTGGGAGAGGCATTTGTGACCATGACCTGGGAGAGGAGTGAGTGACCATGACCTGGGAGAGGTGTGTGTGAGACCGTGACCTGGGAGAGGCTTTTGTGACCTTGACCTGGGAGAGGTGTGACAATGATTGTGACCTAGGAGGGGTGTGTGATTGACCGTGACCTGCGAGAGGTGTGTGAGTGACAATGACCTGGGGGAGGTAAGTGTGAGACCGTGACCTGGGTGAGGTGTGTGAGTGACCGTGACCTGGGAGATGTTTGTGTGAGACTGTGACCTGTGAGAGGTGTGTGTGAAACGGTGACCTGGGAGAGGTGTGTGTAACTGTGACCAGGGAGAGGTGTGTGAGACCGTGACCTGGGAGAGGTGTGTGAGACCGTGACCTGGGAGAAGCATTTGTGACCATGACCTGGGGGAGGAGTGAGTGACAATGACCTGGGAGAAGTGTGAGAGTGACCGTGACCTGGGAGAGGTGTGTAAGTGACCGGGACCTGGGAGAGGTGTTTGAGACCGTGACCTAGGAGAGGTGTGTGTGAGACCGTGACCTGGTAGAGGAGTGAGTGACCGTGATCTGGGAGATGTGTGTGTCAGACCGTGACCTGGGAGAGGTGTGTGTGAGACCGTGACCTGGGAGATGAGTGAGTGACCATGGCCTGGGAGAAGTATGTGAGTGACCGTGACCTGGGAGAGGTGTGTGAGACCTTGACCTGGGAGCGGTGTGTGAGACCGTGACCTGGGAGAGGCATTTGTGACCATGACCTGGGAGAGTAGTGAGTAACCATGACCTGGGAGAAGTGTGAGAGTGACCATGACCTGGGAGAGGTGTGTGAGTGACCGTGACCTGGGAGAGATGTGTGAGACCGTGACCTGGGAGAGGCATTTGTGACCATGACCTGGGAGAGTAGTGAGTAACCATGACCTGGGAGAAGTGTGAGAGTGACCATGACCTGGGAGAGGTGTGTGAGTGACTGTGACCTGGGAGAGGTGTGTGTGGGACCGTGACCTGGGAGAGGAGTGAGTGACCGTGACCTGGGAGAGGTGTGTGTCAGACCGTGACCTGGGACAGGTGTGTATGAGTGACCAGGACCTGGGAAAGGATTGTGAGTGACCATGACCTGGGAGAGGTGTGTGTCAGACCGTGACCTGGGAGAAGTGTGTGAGTGACCGTGACCTGGGAGAGGTGTGTGAGTGACCTTGACCTGAGAGTGGTGTGTGTGAGACCATGACCAGGGCGATGTGTGTGAGTGACCGTGACCTGGGAGAGGTGTGTGTGAGACCGTGACCTGGGAGAGGTGTGTGTGAGACCGTGACCTGGGAGAGGTTTGTGTAACCGTGACCTCGGAGAGGTGTGTGAGTGACCATGACCTGGGAGAGGTGTGTGAGTGACAGCGAACTGGGAGAGGTTTGTGTGAGACTGTGACCTGGGAGAGGTGTGTGTAACCATGACCTAGGGGTGGTGTGAGTGACCATGACCTAGGAGAGGTGTGAGAGTGACCATGACCTGAGAGAGGTGTGTGTAACCATGACCTCAGAGAGGTGTGTGTGAGACCGTGAACTGGGAGAGGTGTGTGAGACCAGAACCTGGAAGAAGTGTGTGAGTGACCATGTCGTGGGAGAGGTGTGTGTGTAACCATGACCTGGGAGAGGTGTGTGAGTGACCATGACCTGGGAGAGGTGTGTGTGAGACCGTGACCTGGGAGAGGCTTTTGTGACCTTGACCTGGGAGAGGTGTGACAATGATTGTGACCTAGGAGGGGTGTGTGATTGACCGTGACCTGCGAGAGGTGTGTGAGTGACAATGACCTGGGGGAGGTGAGTGTGAGACCGTGACCTGGGTGAGGTGTGTGAGTGACCGTGACCTGGGAGAGGTGTGTGTGAGACTGTGACCTGTGAGAGGTGTGTGTGAAACGGTGACCTGGGAGAGGTGTGTGTAACTGTGACCTGGGAGAGGTGTGTGAGTGACCATGACCTGGGAGAGGTGTGTGTGAGACCGTGACCTGGGAGAGACTTTTGTGACCATAACCTGAGAGAGATGTGTGTGTAACCGTGACCTGGGAGAGGTGTGTGAGTGACCGTGACCTGGGAGAGGTGTGTGTGAGACCGTGACCTGGGAGAGACTTTTGTGACCATAACCTGAGAGAGGTGTGTGTGTAACCGTGACCTGGGAGAGGTGTGTGAGTGACCATGACCTGGGAGAGGTGTGTGTGAGACCGTGACCTGGGAGAGGCTTTTGTGACCTTGACCTGGGAGAGGAGAGAGTGACTATGACCTGGGAGAGGTGTGACAATGATTGTGACCTAGGAGGGGTGTGTGATTGACCGTGACGTGGGAGAGGTGTGTGTGAGACCGTGACCTGGGAGATGTGTGTGACTGACAGTGACCTGGGAGAGGTGTTTGAGACCGTGACCTGGGAGAGGTGTGTGAGACCGTGACCTGGGAGAGGTGTGTGAGACTTTGACCTGGGAGCGCTGTGTGAGACCGTGACCTGGGAGAGGCATTTGTGACCATGACCTGGGAGAGGAGTGAGTGACCATGACCTGGGAGAGGTGTGTGTGAGACCGTGACCTGGGAGAGGCTTTTGTGACCTTGACCTGGGAGAGGTGTGACAATGATTGTGACCTAGGAGGGGTGTGTGATTGACCGTGACCTGCGAGAGGTGTGTGAGTGACAATGACCTGAGGGAGGTAAGTGTGAGACCGTGACCTGGGTGAGGTGTGTGAGTGACCGTGACCTGGGAGATGTTTGTGTGAGACTGTGACCTGTGAGAGGTGTGTGTGAAACGGTGACCTGGGAGAGGTGTGTGTAACTGTGACCAGGGAGAGGTGTGTGAGACCGTGACCTGGGAGAGGTGTGTGAGACCGTGACCTGGGAGAAGCATTTGTGACCATGACCTGGGGGAGGAGTGAGTGACAATGACCTGGGAGAAGTGTGAGAGTGACCGTGACCTGGGAGAGGTGTGTAAGTGACCGGGACCTGGGAGAGGTGTTTGAGACCGTGACCTAGGAGAGGTGTGTGTGAGACCGTGACCTGGTAGAGGAGTGAGTGACCGTGATCTGGGAGATGTGTGTGTCAGACCGTGACCTGGGAGAGGTGTGTGTGAGACCGTGACCTGGGAGATGAGTGAGTGACCATGGCCTGGGAGAAGTATGTGAGTGACCGTGACCTGGGAGAGGTGTGTGAGACCTTGACCTGGGAGCGGTGTGTGAGACCGTGACCTGGGAGAGGCATTTGTGACCATGACCTGGGAGAGTAGTGAGTAACCATGACCTGGGAGAAGTGTGAGAGTGACCATGACCTGGGAGAGGTGTGTGAGTGACCGTGACCTGGGAGAGATGTGTGAGACCGTGACCTGGGAGAGGCATTTGTGACCATGACCTGGGAGAGTAGTGAGTAACCATGACCTGGGAGAAGTGTGAGAGTGACCATGACCTGGGAGAGGTGTGTGAGTGACTGTGACCTGGGAGAGGTGTGTGTGGGACCGTGACCTGGGAGAGGAGTGAGTGACCGTGACCTGGGAGAGGTGTGTGTCAGACCGTGACCTGGGACAGGTGTGTATGAGTGACCAGGACCTGGGAAAGGATTGTGAGTGACCATGACCTGGGAGAGGTGTGTGTCAGACCGTGACCTGGGAGAAGTGTGTGAGTGACCGTGACCTGGGAGAGGTGTGTGAGTGACCTTGACCTGAGAGTGGTGTGTGTGAGACCATGACCAGGGCGATGTGTGTGAGTGACCGTGACCTGGGAGAGGTGTGTGTGAGACCGTGACCTGGGAGAGGTGTGTGTGAGACCGTGACCTGGGAGAGGTTTGTGTAACCGTGACCTCGGAGAGGTGTGTGAGTGACCATGACCTGGGAGAGGTGTGTGAGTGACAGCGAACTGGGAGAGGTTTGTGTGAGACTGTGACCTGGGAGAGGTGTGTGTAACCATGACCTAGGGGTGGTGTGAGTGACCATGACCTAGGAGAGGTGTGAGAGTGACCATGACCTGAGAGAGGTGTGTGTAACCATGACCTCAGAGAGGTGTGTGTGAGACCGTGAACTGGGAGAGGTGTGTGAGACCAGAACCTGGAAGAAGTGTGTGAGTGACCATGTCGTGGGAGAGGTGTGTGAGTAACCATGACCTGGGAGAGGTGTGTGAGTGACCATGACCTGGGAGAGGTGTGTGTGAGACCGTGACCTGGGAGAGGCTTTTGTGACCTTGACCTGGGAGAGGTGTGACAATGATTGTGACCTAGGAGGGGTGTGTGATTGACCGTGACCTGCGAGAGGTGTGTGAGTGACAATGACCTGGGGGAGGTGAGTGTGAGACCGTGACCTGGGTGAGGTGTGTGAGTGACCGTGACCTGGGAGAGGTGTGTGTGAGACTGTGACCTGTGAGAGGTGTGTGTGAAACGGTGACCTGGGAGAGGTGTGTGTAACTGTGACCTGGGAGAGGTGTGTGAGTGACCATGACCTGGGAGAGGTGTGTGTGAGACCGTGACCTGGGAGAGACTTTTGTGACCATAACCTGAGAGAGATGTGTGTGTAACCGTGACCTGGGAGAGGTGTGTGAGTGACCGTGACCTGGGAGAGGTGTGTGTGAGACCGTGACCTGGGAGAGACTTTTGTGACCATAACCTGAGAGAGGTGTGTGTGTAACCGTGACCTGGGAGAGGTGTGTGAGTGACCATGACCTGGGAGAGGTGTGTGTGAGACCGTGACCTGGGAGAGGCTTTTGTGACCTTGACCTGGGAGAGGAGAGAGTGACTATGACCTGGGAGAGGTGTGACAATGATTGTGACCTAGGAGGGGTGTGTGATTGACCGTGACGTGGGAGAGGTGTGTGTGAGACCGTGACATGGGAGAGGTGTGTATGAGACCGTGACCTGGGAGAGGTGTGTGTAACCGTGACCTAGGAGTGGTGTGTGAGTGACCATGACCTAGGAGAGGTGTGTGAATGACCATGACCTGGGAGAGGTGTGTGAGCTGTGTACTGGGAGAGGTGTGTGTGTAACCATGACCTCAGAGAGGTGTGTGTAACCATTACCTGGGAGAGGTGTATGAGTGACCTTGACCTGAGAGTGGTGTGTGTGAGACCATGACCTGGGCGAAGTGTGTGAGTGACCGTGACCTGGTGAGGTGTGTGTGAGACTGTGACCTGGGAGAGGTGTGTGTAACTGTGACCTGGGAGAGGTGTGTCAGTGACCATGACCTGGGGGATGTGTGTGAGACCGTGACCTGGGAAAGGTGTGCGAGATCGTGACCTGGGAGAAGTGTGTGAATGACCAGTACCTGGGAGAGGTGTGTGAGTGATCATGACCTTGGGGATGTGTGTGAGACTGTGACCTGGGAGAGGTGTATGAGACCGTGACCTGGAAGAGGCATTTGTGACCATGACTTGGGAGAGGAGTGAGAGACCGTGACCTGGGAGAGGTGTGTGAGTGACCGTGACCTGGGAGATGTGTGTGACTGACAGTGACCTGGGAGAGGTGTTTGAGACCGTGACCTGGGAGAGGTGTGTGAGACCTTGACCTGGGAGCGCTGTGTGAGACCGTGACCTGGGAGAGGTGTGTGAATGACAGGTACCTGGGCGAGGTGTGTGAGTGACCATGACCTGGGAGAGGTGTGTGTGAGACCGTCACCTGGGAGAGGTGTGTGTGATACCGTGACCTGGGAGAGGTGTGTGTAACAGTGACTGGGAGAGGTGTGTGAGTGACCGTTACCTGGGAGAGGTGTGTGTGTAACCATGACCTGGGAGAAGAGTGTGAGACCGTGACCTGGGAGAGGCTTTTGTGACCAGGACCTGGGAGAGGAGTGAGTGACTATGACCTGGGAGAGGCTTTTGTGACCATGACCTGGGAGAGGAGTGAGTGACTATGACCTGGGAGAGGTGTGACAGTGATTGTGACCTAGCAGGTGTGTGTGAGTGACCGTGAACTGGGAGTGATGTCTGAGACCGCGACCTGGGAGAGGTGTGTGAATGACAGGTACCTGGGCGAGGTGTGTGAGACCGTGACCTGGGAGGGCTGTGTGTAACCATGACCTGGGAGAGCTGTGTGAGTGACCGGTACCTGGGAGAGCAGTGTGTGTAACCGTGACCTGGGAGAAGTGTGAGAGTGACCATGACCTGGGAGAGGTGTGTGAGTGACCGTGACCTGGGAGAGGTGTGTGTGGGACCGTGACCTGGGAGAGGAGTGAGTGACCGTAACCTGGGAGAGGTGTGTGTCAGACCGTGACCTGGGAGAGGTGTGTATGAGTGACCAGGACCTGGGAGAGGATTGTGAGTGACCATGACCTGGGAGAGGTGTGTGTCAGACCATGACCTGGGAGAAGTGTGTGAGTGACCGTGACCTGGGAGAGGTGTGTGAGTGACCTTGACCTGAGAGTGGTGTGTGTGAGACCATGACCTGGGCAAAGTGTGTGAGTGACCGTGACTTGGTGAGGTGTGTGAGACCGTGACCAGGGCGATGCGTGTCAGTGACCGTGACCTGGGAGAGGTGTGTGTGAGACCGTGACCTGGGAGAGGTGTGTGTAACCGTGACTTCGGAGAGGTGTGTGAGTGACAGTGACCTGGGAGAGGTGTGTGTAACCATGACCTAGGTGTGGTGTGAGTGACCATGACCTAGGAGAGGTGTGAGAGAGACCATGACCTGGGAGAGGTGTGTGTAACCATGACCTCAGAGAGGTGTGTGTAACCATTACCTGGGAGAGGTGTGTGAGTGACCTTGACCTGAGAGTGGTGTGTGTGAGACCATGACCTGGGCGAAGTGTGTGAGTGACCGTGACCTGGGAGAGGTGTGTGAGTGACCGGGACCTGGGAGAGGTGTTTGAGACCGTGACCTGGGAGAGGTGTGTGTGAGACTGTGACCTGCTAGAGGAGTGAGTGACCATGATCTGGGAGATGTGTGTGTCAGACCGTGACCTGGGAGAGGTGTGTGTGAGACCGTGACCTGGGAGATGAGTGAGTGACCATTGCCTGGGAGAAGTGTGTGAGTGACCGTGACCTGGGAGAGGTGTGTGACTGACCATGACCTGAGAGTGGTGTGTGTGAGACCGTGACCTGTGCGAGGTGTGTGACTGACCGTGACCTGGGAGAGGTGTGTGTGAGACAGTGACCTGGGAGAGGTGTGTGTAAACGTGACCTGGGAGAGGTGTGTGAGTGACGATGACCTGGGAGAGATGTCTGTGAGACCGTGACCAGGGCGATGTGTGTGAGTGACCATGACCTGGGAGAGGTATGTGAGAGACAGTGACCTGGGAGAGGTGTGTGTAACCGTGACCTGGGAGAGGTGTGTGAGTGACCGTGACCTGGGAGAGGTGTGTGAGTGACCATGACCTCAGGGAATTGTGTGTAACCATGACCTGGGAGAGGTGTCTGAGACCAGAACCTGGGTGAGGTGTGTGAGTGACCATGACCTGGGGGATATGTGTTAGATCATGACCTGGGAGTGGTGTTTGAGACCATGACCTGGGAGAGGTGTGTGAATCACCATGAACTGGGAGAGGTGTGTGTAACCATGACCTGGGAGAGGTGTGTGAGTGACCATGACCTGGGATAAGTGTGTGAGACCGTGAGCTGGGACTAGTTTGTGGAACCATGACCTGGAGAGGTGTGTGAGTGACCATGACCTGGGAGAGTTGTGTGTGAGACCGTGACCTGGGAGAGTTGTGTGTGTAACCGTGACCTGGCAGAAGTGTGTGAGTAACCATGATCTGGGAGAGATGTGTGTGAAACCGTGACCTGGGAGAGGAGTGAGTGACTATGACCTGGGAGAGGTGTGACAGTGATTGTGACCTAGCAGGTTTGTGTCAGTGACCGTGACCTGGGAGAGGTGTGTGAGACCCTGATCTTGGAGAGGTGTGTGAGACCGTGAGCTGGGAGGGGTTTGTGCAACCATGACCTGGGAGAGATGTGTGAGTGACTATGATCTGCGAGAGGTGTGACAGTGACTGTGACCTAGGAGGGGCGTGTGAGTGACCGTGATCTGGGAGAGGTGTGTGTGAGATCGTGACCTGGGAGAGGTGTGTGTGAGTGACTGTGACCTGGGAGAGGTGTGTGAGACCGTGATCTGGGACAGGTGTGTGAGACCGTGACCTGGGAGAGGTGTGTGAGACCTTGACCTGGGAGCGGTGTGTGAGACCGTGACCTGGGAGAGGCATTTGTGACAATTACCTGGGAGAGGAGTGTGTGACCATCACCTGGGTGAAGTGTGATAGTGGCCGTGACCTGGGAGAGGTGTGTGAGTGACCGTGACCTGGGAGAGGTGTTTGAGACCGTGACCTGGTAGAGGAGTGAGTGACCGTGATCTGGGAGATGTGTGTGTCAGACTGTGAACTGGGAGAGGTGTGTGTGAGACCGTGACCTGGGAGAGGTGTGTGAGTGACCGTGACCTGGGAGAGGAGTGAGTGACCGTGATCTGGGAGATGTGTGTGTCAGACTGTGAACTGGGAGAGGTGTGTGTGAGCTGTGTACTGGGAGAGGTGTGTGTGTAACCATGACCTCAGAGAGGTGTGTGTAACCATTACCTGGGAGAGGTGTGTGAGTGACCTTGACCTGAGAGTGGTGTGTGTGAGACCATGACCTGGGCGAAGTGTGTGAGTGACCGTGACCTGGTGAGGTGTGTGTGAGTCTGTGACCTGGGAGAGGTGTGTGTAACTGTGACCTGGGAGAGGTGTGTCAGTGACCATGACCTGGGGGATGTGTGTGAGACCGTGACCTGGGAAAGATGTGCGAGATCGTGACCTGGGAGAAGTGTGTGAATGACCAGTACCTGGGAGAGGTGTGTGAGTGATCATGACCTTGGGGATGTGTGTGAGACTGTGACCTGGGAGAGGTGTGTGAGACCGTGACCTGGAAGAGGCATTTGTGACCATGACTTGGGAGAGGAGTGAGAGACCGTGACCTGGGAGAGGTGTGTGAGTGACCGTGACCTGGGAGATGTGTGTGACTGACAGTGACCTGGGAGAGGTGTTTGAGACCGTGACCTGGGAGAGGTGTGTGAGACCTTGACCTGGGAGCGCTGTGTGAGACCGTGACCTGGGAGAGGCATTTGTGACCATGACCTGGGAGAGGAGTGAGTGACCATGACCTGGGAGAAGTGTGAGAGTGACCGTGACCTGGGAGAGGTGTGTGAGTGACCGTGACCTAGGAGAGGAGTGTGTGGGACAGTGACCTGGGAGAGGAGTGTGTGGGACAGTGACCTAGGAGAGGCGTGTGTGGGACAGTGACCTGGGAGAGGAGTGTGTGGGACAGTGACCTGGGAAAGGTGTTTGTGTACCCATGACCTGGGAGAGGTGTATGAGATCTTGACCTGGGAGAGGAGTGAGTGACTATGACCTGGGAGAGGTGTGACAGTGATTGTGTCCTAGGAGGTGTGTGTGAGTGACCGTGACCTGGGAGAGGAGTGTGAGACCGTGATCTTGGAGAGGTGTCTGAGACCGTGATCTGGGAGTGATGTGCGAGACCGTGACCTGGGAGAGGTGTGTGAATGACAGGTACCTGGGCGAGGTGTGTGAGTGACCATGACCTGGGAGAGGTGTGTGTGAGACCGTCACCTGGGAGAGGTGTGTGTGATACCATGACCTGGGAGAGGTGTGTGTGTAACCATGACCTGGGAGAAGAGTGTGAGACCGTGACCTGGGAGAGGCTTTTGTGACCAGTACCTGGGAGAGGAGTGAGTGACCATGACCTGGGAGAGGAGTGAGTGACTATGACCTGGGAGAGGTGTGACAGTGATTGTGACCTAGCAGGTGTGTGTGAGTGACCGTGAACTGGGAGTGATGTCTGAGACCGCGACCTGGGAGAGGTGTGTGAATGACAGGTACCTGGGCGAGGTGTGTGAGACCGTGACCTGGGAGGGCTGTGTGTAACCATGACCTGGGAGAGCTGTGTGAGTGACCGGTACCTGGGAGAGCAGTGTGTGTAACCGTGACCTGGGAGAAGTGTGAGAGTGACCATGACCTGGGAGAGGTGTGTGAGTGACCGTGACCTGGGAGAGGTGTGTGTGGGACCGTGACCTGGGAGAGGAGTGAGTGACCGTAACCTGGGAGAGGTGTGTGTCAGACCGTGACCTGGGAGAGGTGTGTATGAGTGACCAGGACCTGGGAGAGGATTGTGAGTGACCGTGACCTGGGAGAGGTGTGTGAGTGACCTTGACCTGAGAGTGGTGTGTGTGAGACCATGACCTGGGCAAAGTGTGTGAGTGACCGTGACTTGGTGAGGTGTGTGAGACCGTGACCAGGGCGATGTGTGTCAGTGACCGTGACCTGGGAAAGGTGTGTGTGAGACCGTGACCTGGGAGAGGTGTGTGTAACCGTGACTTCGGAGAGGTGTGTGAGTGACAGTGACCTGGGAGAGGTGTGTGTAACCATGACCTAGGTGTGGTGTGAGTGACCATGACCTAGGAGAGGTGTGAGAGAGACCATGACCTGGGAGAGGTGTGTGTAACCATGACCTCAGAGATGTGTGTGTGAGACCGTGACCTGGGAGAGGTGTGTGAGACCAGAACCTGGAAGAAGTGTGTGAGTGACCATGACCTGGGAGAGGTGTGTGAGCCGTGTCCTGGGAGAGGTGTGTGTGTAACCATGACCTGGGAGAAGTGTTTGAGTGACCATGAACTGGGAGAGGTGTGTGTGAGACCGTGACCTGGGAGAGGCTTTGGTGACCTTGACCTGGGAGAGGAGTGAGTGACTATGACCTGGGAGAGGTGTGACAATGATTGTGACCTAGGAGGGGTGTGTGATTGACCGTGACCTGCGAGAGGTGTGTGAGTGACAATGACCTGGGGGAGGTGTGTGTGAGACCGTGACCTGGGTGAGGTGTGTGAGTGACCGTGACCTGGGAGAGGTGTGTGTGAGACTGTGACCTGTGAGAGGTGCGTGTGAAAAGGTGACCTGGGAGAGGTGTGTGTAACTGTGACCTGGGAGAGGTGTGTGAGTGACCATGACCTGGGAGAGGTGTGTGTGAGACCGTGACCTGGGAGAGACTTTTGTGACCATAACCTGGGAGAGGTGTGTGTGTAACCGTGACCTGAGAGAGGTGTGTGAGTGACCGTGACGTGGGAGTGGTGTGTGTGATACCGTGACATGAGAGAGGTGTGTATGAGACCGTGACCTGGGAGAGGTGTGTGAGATTGTGACCTGGCAGATGTGTGTGAAACCGTGATCTTGGAGAGGTGTGTGAATGACCGGTTCCTGGGAGAGGTGTGTGAGTGACCATGACCTGGGGGATGTGTGTGAGACCCTGACCTGGGAAAGGTGTGCGAGATCGTGACCTGGGAGAAGTGTGTGAATGACCAGTACCTGGGAGAGGTGTGTGAGTGATCATGACCTGGGGGATATGTGTGAGACTGTGACCTGGGAGAGGTGTGTGAGTGACCGTGACCTGGGAGATGTGTGTGACTGACAGTGACCTGGGAGAGGTGTTTGAGACCGTGACCTGGGAGAGGTGTGTGAGACCGTGACCTGGGAGAGGTGTGTGAGACTTTGACCTGGGAGCGCTGTGTGAGACCGTGACCTGGGAGAGGCATTTGTGACCATGACCTGGGAGAGGAGTGAGTGACCATGACCTGGGAGAGGTGTGTGTGAGACCTTGACCTGGGAGAGGCTTTTGTAACCTTGACCTGGGAGAGGTGTGACAATGATTGTGACCTAGGAGGGGTGTGTGATTGACCGTGACCTGCGAGAGGTGTGTGAGTGACAATGACCTGGGGGAGGTAAGTGTGAGACCGTGACCTGGGTGAGGTGTGTGAGTGACCGTGACCTGGGAGATGTGTGTGTGAGACTGTGACCTGTGAGAGGTGTGTGTGAAACGGTGACCTGGGAGAGGTGTGTGTAACTGTGACCAGGGAGAGGTGTGTGAGACCGTGACCTGGGAGAGGTGTGTGAGACCGTGACCTGGGAGAAGCATTTGTGACCGTGACCTGGGAGAGGTGTGTAAGTGACCGGGACCTGGGAGAGGTGTTTGAGACCGTGACCTAGGAGAGGTGTGTGTGAGACCGTGACCTGGTAGAGGAGTGAGTGACCGTGATCTGGGAGATGTGTGTGTCAGACCGTGACCTGGGAGAGGTGTGTGTGAGACCGTGACCTGGGAGATGAGTGAGTGACCATGGCCTGGGAGAAGTATGTGAGTGACCGTGACCTGGGAGAGGTGTGTGAGACCTTGACCTGGGAGCGGTGTGTGAGACCGTGACCTGGGAGAGGCATTTGTGACCATGACCTGGGAGAGTAGTGAGTAACCATGACCTGGGAGAAGTGTGAGAGTGACCATGACCTGGGAGAGGTGTGTGAGTGACCGTGACCTGGGAGAGATGTGTGAGACCGTGACCTGGGAGTGGCATTTGTGACCATGACCTGGGAGAGTAGTGAGTAACCATGACCTGGGAGAAGTGTGAGAGTGACCATGACCTGGGAGAGGTGTGTGAGTGACTGTGACCTGGGAGAGGTGTGTGTGGGACCGTGACCTGGGAGAGGAGTGAGTTACCGTGACCTGGGAGAGGTGTGTGTCAGACCGTGACCTGGGAGAGGTGTGTATGAGTGACCAGGACCTGGGAAAGGATTGTGAGTGACCACGACCTGGGAGAGGTGTGTGTCAGACCGTGACCTGGGAGAAGTGTGTGAGTGACCTTGACCTGAGAGTGGTGTGTGTGAGACCATGACCAGGGCGATGTGTGTGAGTGACCGTGACCTGGGAGAGGTGTGTGTCAGACCGTGACCTGGGAGAGGTGTGTATGAGTGACCAGGACCTGGGAAAGGATTGTGTCAGACCGTGACCTGGGAGAAGTGTGTGTCAGACCGTGACCTGGGAGAAGTGTGTGAGTGACCTTGACCTGAGAGTGGTGTGTGTGAGACCATGACCAGGGCGATGTGTGTGAGTGACCGTGACCTGGGAGAGGTGTGTGTGAGACCGTGACCTGGGAGAGGTGTGTGTGAGACCGTGACCTGGGAGAGGTTTGTGTAACCGTGACCTGGGAGAGGTTTGTGTAACCGTGACCTCGGAGAGGTGTGTGAGTGACCATGACCTGGGAGAGGTGTGTGAGACCGTGACCTGGGAGAGGCATTTGTGACCATGACCTGGGAGAGTAGTGAGTAACCATGACCTGGGAGAAGTGTGAGAGTGACCATGACCTGGGAGAGGTGTGTGAGTGACTGTGACCTGGGAGAGGTGTGTGTGGGACCGTGACCTGGGAGAGGAGTGAGTGACCGTGACCTGGGAGAGGTGTGTGTCAGACCGTGACCTGGGACAGGTGTGTATGAGTGACCAGGACCTGGGAAAGGATTGTGAGTGACCATGACCTGGGAGAGGTGTGTGTCAGACCGTGACCTGGGAGAAGTGTGTGAGTGACCGTGACCTGGGAGAGGTGTGTGAGTGACCTTGACCTGAGAGTGGTGTGTGTGAGACCATGACCAGGGCGATGTGTGTGAGTGACCGTGACCTGGGAGAGGTGTGTGTGAGACCGTGACCTGGGAGAGGTGTGTGTGAGACCGTGACCTGGGAGAGGTTTGTGTAACCGTGACCTCGGAGAGGTGTGTGAGTGACCATGACCTGGGAGAGGTGTGTGAGTGACAGTGACCTGGGAGAGGTTTGTGTGAGACCGTGACCTGGGAGAGGTGTGTGTAACCATGACCTAGGTGTGGTGTGAGTGACCATGACCTAGGAGAGGTGTGAGAGTGACCATGACCTGAGAGAGGTGTGTGTAACCATGACCTCAGAGAGGTGTGTGTGAGACCGTGACCTGGGAGAGGTGTGTGAGACCAGAACCTGGAAGAAGTGTGTGAGTGACCATGTCGTGGGAGAGGTGTGTGTGTAACCATGACCTGGGAGAGGTGTGTGAGTGACCATGACCTGGGAGAGGTGTGTGTGAGACCGTGACCTGGGAGAGGCTTTTGTGACCTTGACCTGGGAGAGGTGTGACAATGATTGTGACCTAGGAGGGGTGTGTGATTGACCGTGACCTGCGAGAGGTGTGTGAGTGACAATGACCTGGGGGAGGTGAGTGTGAGACCGTGACCTGGGTGAGGTGTGTGAGTGACCGTGACCTGGGAGAGGTCTGTGTGAGACTGTGACCTGTGAGAGGTGTGTGTGAAACGGTGACCTGGGAGAGGTGTGTGTAACTGTGACCTGGGAGAGGTGTGTGAGTGACCATGACCTGGGAGAGGTGTGTGTGAGACCGTGACCTGGGAGAGACTTTTGTGACCATAACCTGAGAGAGGTGTGTGTGTAACCGTGACCTGGGAGAGGTGTGTGAGTGACCATGACCTGGGAGAGGTGTGTGTGAGACCGTGACCTGGGAGAGGCTTTTGTGACCTTGACCTGGGAGAGGAGAGAGTGACTATGACCTGGGAGAGGTGTGACAATGATTGTGACCTAGGAGGGGTGTGTGATTGACCGTGACGTGGGAGAGGTGTGTGTGAGACCGTGACATGGGAGAGGTGTGTATGAGACCGTGACCTGGGAGAGGTGTGTGTAACCGTGACCTAGGAGTGGTGTGTGAGTGACCATGACCTAGGAGAGGTGTGTGAATGACCATGACCTGGGAGAGGTGTGTGAGCTGTGTACTGGGAGAGGTGTGTGTGTAACCATGACCTCAGAGAGGTGTGTGTAACCATTACCTGGGAGAGGTGTGTGAGTGACCTTGACCTGAGAGTGGTGTGTGTGAGACCATGACCTGGGCGAAGTGTGTGAGTGACCGTGACCTGGTGAGGTGTGTGTGAGACTGTGACCTGGGAGAGGTGTGTGTAACTGTGACCTGGGAGAGGTGTGTGTAACTGTGACCTGGGAGAGGTGTGTCAGTGACCATGACCTGGGCGATGTGTGTGAGACCGTGACCTGGGAAAGGTGTGCGAGATCGTGACCTGGGAGAAGTGTGTGAATGACCAGTACCTGGGAGAGGTGTGTGAGTGATCATGACCTTGGGGATGTGTGTGAGACTGTGACCTGGGAGAGGTGTATGAGACCGTGACCTGGAAGAGGCATTTGTGACCATGACTTGGGAGAGGAGTGAGAGACCGTGACCTGGGAGAGGTGTGTGAGTGACCGTGACCTGGGAGAAGTGTGTGAGTGACCTTGACCTGAGAGTGGTGTGTGTGAGACCATGACCAGGGCGATGTGTGTGAGTGACCGTGACCTGGGAGAGGTGTGTGTGAGACCGTGACCTGGGAGAGGTGTGTGTGAGACCGTGACCTGGGAGAGGTTTGTGTAACCGTGACCTGGGAGAGGTTTGTGTAACCGTGACCTCGGAGAGGTGTGTGAGTGACCATGACCTGGGAGAGGTGTGTGAGACCGTGACCTGGGAGAGGCATTTGTGACCATGACCTGGGAGAGTAGTGAGTAACCATGACCTGGGAGAAGTGTGAGAGTGACCATGACCTGGGAGAGGTGTGTGAGTGACTGTGACCTGGGAGAGGTGTGTGTGGGACCGTGACCTGGGAGAGGAGTGAGTGACCGTGACCTGGGAGAGGTGTGTGTCAGACCGTGACCTGGGACAGGTGTGTATGAGTGACCAGGACCTGGGAAAGGATTGTGAGTGACCATGACCTGGGAGAGGTGTGTGTCAGACCGTGACCTGGGAGAAGTGTGTGAGTGACCGTGACCTGGGAGAGGTGTGTGAGTGACCTTGACCTGAGAGTGGTGTGTGTGAGACCATGACCAGGGCGATGTGTGTGAGTGACCGTGACCTGGGAGAGGTGTGTGTGAGACCGTGACCTGGGAGAGGTGTGTGTGAGACCGTGACCTGGGAGAGGTTTGTGTAACCGTGACCTCGGAGAGGTGTGTGAGTGACCATGACCTGGGAGAGGTGTGTGAGTGACAGTGACCTGGGAGAGGTTTGTGTGAGACCGTGACCTGGGAGAGGTGTGTGTAACCATGACCTAGGTGTGGTGTGAGTGACCATGACCTAGGAGAGGTGTGAGAGTGACCATGACCTGAGAGAGGTGTGTGTAACCATGACCTCAGAGAGGTGTGTGTGAGACCGTGACCTGGGAGAGGTGTGTGAGACCAGAACCTGGAAGAAGTGTGTGAGTGACCATGTCGTGGGAGAGGTGTGTGTGTAACCATGACCTGGGAGAGGTGTGTGAGTGACCATGACCTGGGAGAGGTGTGTGTGAGACCGTGACCTGGGAGAGGCTTTTGTGACCTTGACCTGGGAGAGGTGTGACAATGATTGTGACCTAGGAGGCGTGTGTGATTGACCGTGACCTGCGAGAGGTGTGTGAGTGACAATGACCTGGGGGAGGTGAGTGTGAGACCGTGACCTGGGTGAGGTGTGTGAGTGACCGTGACCTGGGAGAGGTGTGTGTGAGACTGTGACCTGTGAGAGGTGTGTGTGAAACGGTGACCTGGGAGAGGTGTGTGTAACTGTGACCTGGGAGAGGTGTGTGAGTGACCATGACCTGGGAGAGGTGTGTGTGAGACCGTGACCTGGGAGAGACTTTTGTGACCATAACCTGAGAGAGGTGTGTGTGTAACCGTGACCTGGGAGAGGTGTGTGAGTGACCATGACCTGGGAGAGGTGTGTGTGAGACCGTGACCTGGGAGAGGCTTTTGTGACCTTGACCTGGGAGAGGAGAGAGTGACTATGACCTGGGAGAGGTGTGACAATGATTGTGACCTAGGAGGGGTGTGTGATTGACCGTGACGTGGGAGAGGTGTGTGTGAGACCGTGACATGGGAGAGGTGTGTATGAGACCGTGACCTGGGAGAGGTGTGTGTAACCGTGACCTAGGAGTGGTGTGTGAGTGACCATGACCTAGGAGAGGTGTGTGAATGACCATGACCTGGGAGAGGTGTGTGAGCTGTGTACTGGGAGAGGTGTGTGTGTAACCATGACCTCAGAGAGGTGTGTGTAACCATTACCTGGGAGAGGTGTGTGAGTGACCTTGACCTGAGAGTGGTGTGTGTGAGACCATGACCTGGGCGAAGTGTGTGAGTGACCGTGACCTGGTGAGGTGTGTGTGAGTCTGTGACCTGGGAGAGGTGTGTGTAACTGTGACCTGGGAGAGGTGTGTCAGTGACCATGACCTGGGGGATGTGAGTGAGACCGTGACCTGGGAAAGGTGTGCGAGATCGTGACCTGGGAGAAGTGTGTGAATGACCAGTACCTGGGAGAGGTGTGTGAGTGATCATGACCTTGGGGATGTGTGTGAGACTGTGACCTGGGAGAGGTGTGTGAGACCGTGACCTGGAAGAGGCATTTGTGACCATGACTTGGGAGAGGAGTGAGAGACCGTGACCTGGGAGAGGTGTGTGAGTGACCGTGACCTGGGAGATGTGTGTGACTGACAGTGACCTGGGAGAGGTGTTTGAGACCGTGACCTGGGAGAGGTGTGTGAGACCTTGACCTGGGAGCGCTGTGTGAGACCGTGACCTGGGAGAGGCATTTGTGACCATGACCTGGGAGAGGAGTGAGTGACCATGACCTGGGAGAAGTGTGAGAGTGACCGTGACCTGGGAGAGGTGTGTGAGTGACCGTGACCTAGGAGAGGCGTGTGTGGGACAGTGACCTGGGAGAGGAGTGTGTGGGACAGTGACCTGGGAAAGGTGTTTGTGTACCCATGACCTGGGAGAGGTGTATGAGATCTTGACCTGGGAGAGGAGTGAGTGACTATGACCTGGGAGAGGTGTGACAGTGATTGTGTCCTAGGAGGTGTGTGTGAGTGACCGTGACCTGGGAGAGGAGTGTGAGACCGTGATCTTGGAGAGGTGTCTGAGACCGTGATCTGGGAGTGATGTGCGAGACCGTGACCTGGGAGAGGTGTGTGAATGACAGGTACCTGGGCGAGGTGTGTGAGTGACCATGACCTGGGAGAGGTGTGTGTGAGACCGTCACCTGGGAGAGGTGTGTGTGATACCGTGACCTGGGAGAGGTGTGTGTGTAACCATGACCTGGGAGAAGAGTGTGAGACCGTGACCTGGGAGAGGCTTTTGTGACCAGGACCTGGGAGAGGAGTGAGTGACTATGACCTGGGAGAGGCTTTTGTGACCATGACCTGGGAGAGGAGTGAGTGACTATGACCTGGGAGAGGTGTGACAGTGATTGTGACCTAGCAGGTGTGTGTGAGTGACCGTGAACTGGGAGTGATGTCTGAGACCGCGACCTGGGAGAGGTGTGTGAATGACAGGTACCTGGGCGAGGTGTGTGAGACCGTGACCTGGGAGGGCTGTGTGTAACCATGACCTGGGAGAGCTGTGTGAGTGACCGGTACCTGGGAGAGCAGTGTGTGTAACCGTGACCTGGGAGAAGTGTGAGAGTGACCATGACCTGGGAGAGGTGTGTGAGTGACCGTGACCTGGGAGACGTGTGTGTGGGACCGTGACCTGGGAGAGGAGTGAGCGACCGTAACCTGGGAGAGGTGTGTGTCAGACCGTGACCTGGGAGAGGTGTGTATGAGTGACCAGGACCTGGGAGAGGATTGTGAGTGACCATGACCTGGGAGAGGTGTGTGTCAGACCATGACCTCGGAGAAGTGTGTGAGTGACCGTGACCTGGGAGAGGTGTGTGAGTGACCTTGACCTGAGAGTGGTGTGTGTGAGACCATGACCTGGGCAAAGTGTGTGAGTGACCGTGACTTGGTGAGGTGTGTGAGACCGTGACCAGGGCGATGTGTGTCAGTGACCGTGACCTGGGAAAGGTGTGTGTGAGACCGTGACCTGGGAGAGGTGTGTGTAACCGTGACTTCGGAGAGGTGTGTGAGTGACAGTGACCTGGGAGAGGTGTGTGTAACCATGACCTAGGTGTGGTGTGAGTGATCATGACCTTGGAGAGGTGTGAGAGAGACCATGACCTGGGAGAGGTGTGTGTAACCATGACCTCAGAGATGTGTGTGTGAGACCGTGACCTGGGAGAGGTGTGTGAGACCAGAACCTGGAAGAAGTGTGTGAGTGACCATGACCTGGGAGAGGTGTGTGAGCCGTGTCCTGGGAGAGGTGTGTGTGTAACCATGACCTGGGAGAAGTGTTTGAGTGACCATGAACTGGGAGAGGTGTGTGTGAGACCGTGACCTGGGAGAGGCTTTGGTGACCTTGACCTGGGAGAGGAGTGAGTGACTATGACCTGGGAGAGGTGTGACAATGATTGTGACCTAGGAGGGGTGTGTGATTGACCGTGACCTGCGAGAGGTGTGTGAGTGACAATGACCTGGGGGAGGTGTGTGTGAGACCGTGACCTGGGTGAGGTGTGTGAGTGACCGTGACCTGGCAGAGGTGTGTGTGAGACTGTGACCTGTGAGAGGTGCGTGTGAAAAGGTGACCTGGGAGAGGTGTGTGTAACTGTGACCTGGGAGAGGTGTGTGAGTGACCATGACCTGGGAGAGGTGTGTGTGAGACCGTGACCTGGGAGAGACTTTTGTGACCATAACCTGGGAGAGGTGTGTGTGTAACCGTGACCTGAGAGAGGTGTGTGAGTGACCGTGACGTGGGAGTGGTGTGTGTGTGATACCGTGACATGAGAGAGGTGTGTATGAGACCGTGACCTGGGAGAGGTGTGTGAGATTGTGACCTGGCAGATGTGTGTGAAACCGTGATCTTGGAGAGGTGTGTGAATGACCGGTTCCTGGGAGAGGTGTGTGAGTGACCATGACCTGGGGGATGTGTGTGAGACCCTGACCTGGGAAAGGTGTGCGAGCTCGTGACCTGGGAGAAGTGTGTGAATGACCAGTACCTGGGAGAGGTGTGTGAGTGATCATGACCTGGGGGATGTGTGTGAGACTGTGACCTGGGAGAGGTGTGTGAGTGACCGTGACCTGGGAGATGTGTGTGACTGACAGTGACCTGGGAGAGGTGTTTGAGACCGTGACCTGGGAGAGGTGTGTGAGACCGTGACCTGGGAGAGGTGTGTGAGACTTTGACCTGGGAGCGCTGTGTGAGACCGTGACCTGGGAGAGGCATTTGTGACCATGACCTGGGAGAGGAGTGAGTGACCATGACCTGGGAGAGGTGTGTGTGAGACCGTGACCTGGGAGAGGCTTTTGTGACCTTGACCTGGGAGAGGTGTGACAATGATTGTGACCTAGGAGGGGTGTGTGATTGACCGTGACCTGGGTGAGGTGTGTGAGTGACCGTGACCTGGGAGATGTGTGTGTGAGACTGTGACCTGTGAGAGGTGTGTGTGAAACGGTGACCTGGGAGAGGTGTGTGTAACTGTGACCAGGGAGAGGTGTGTGAGACCGTGACCTGGGAGAGGTGTGTGAGACCGTGACCTGGCAGAAGCATTTGTGACCGTGACCTGGGAGAGGTGTGTAAGTGACCGGGACCTGGGAGAGGTGTTTGAGACCGTGACCTAGGAGAGGTGTGTGTGAGACCGTGACCTGGTAGAGGAGTGAGTGACCGTGATCTGGGAGATGTGTGTGTCAGACCGTGACCTGGGAGAGGTGTGTGTGAGACCGTGACCTGGGAGATGAGTGAGTGACCATGGCCTGGGAGAAGTATGTGAGTGACCGTGAACTGGGAGAGGTGTGTGAGACCTTGACCTGGGAGCGGTGTGTGAGACCGTGACCTGGGAGAGGCATTTGTGACCATGACCTGGGAGAGTAGTGAGTAACCATGACCTGGGAGAAGTGTGAGAGTGACCATGACCTGGGAGAGGTGTGTGAGTGACCGTGACCTGGGAGAGATGTGTGAGACCGTGACCTGGGAGAGGCATTTGTGACCATGACCTGGGAGAGTAGTGAGTAACCATGACCTGGGAGAAGTGTGAGAGTGACCATGACCTGGGAGAGGTGTGTGAGTGACTGTGACCTGGGAGAGGTGTGTGTGGGGACCGTGACCTGGGAGAGGAGTGAGTTACCGTGACCTGGGAGAGGTGTGTGTCAGACCGTGACCTGGGAGAGGTGTGTATGAGTGACCAGGACCTGGGAAAGGATTGTGAGTGACCATGACCTGGGAGAGGTGTGTGTCAGACCGTGACCTGGGAGAAGTGTGTGAGTGACCGTGACCTGGGAGAGGTGTGTGAGTGACCTTGACCTGAGAGTGGTGTGTGTGAGACCATGACCAGGGCGATGTGTGTGAGTGACCGTGACCTGGGAGAGGTGTGTGTGAGACCGTGACCTGGGAGAGGTGTGTGTGAGACCGTGACCTGGGAGAGGTTTGTGTAACCGTGACCTCGGAGAGGTGTGTGAGTGACCATGACCTGGGAGAGGTGTGTGAGTGACAGTGACCTGGGAGAGGTTTGTGTGAGACCGTGACCTGGGAGAGGTGTGTGTAACCATGACCTAGGTGTGGTGTGAGTGACCATGACCTAGGAGAGGTGTGAGAGTGACCATGACCTGAGAGAGGTGTGTGTAACCATGACCTCAGAGAGGTGTGTGTGAGACCGTGACCTGGGAGAGGTGTGTGAGACCAGAACCTGGAAGAAGTGTGTGAGTGACCATGTCGTGGGAGAGGTGTGTGTGTAACCATGACCTGGGAGAGGTGTGTGAGTGACCATGACCTGGGAGAGGTGTGTGTGAGACCGTGACCTGGGAGAGGCTTTTGTGACCTTGACCTGGGAGAGGTGTGACAATGATTGTGACCTAGGAGGGGTGTGTGATTGACCGTGACCTGCGAGAGGTGTGTGAGTGACAATGACCTGGGGGAGGTGAGTGTGAGACCGTGACCTGGGTGAGGTGTGTGAGTGACCGTGACCTGGGAGAGGTGTGTGTGAGACTGTGACCTGTGAGAGGTGTGTGTGAAACGGTGACCTGGGAGAGGTGTGTGTAACTGTGACCTGGGAGAGGTGTGTGAGTGACCATGACCTGGGAGAGGTGTGTGTGAGACCGTGACCTGGGAGAGACTTTTGTGACCATAACCTGAGAGAGGTGTGTGTGTAACCGTGACCTGGGAGAGGTGTGTGAGTGACCATGACCTGGGAGAGGTGTGTGTGAGACCGTGACCTGGGAGAGGCTTTTGTGACCTTGACCTGGGAGAGGAGAGAGTGACTATGACCTGGGAGAGGTGTGACAATGATTGTGACCTAGGAGGGGTGTGTGATTGACCGTGACGTGGGAGAGGTGTGTGTGAGACCGTGACATGGGAGATGTGTGTATGAGACCGTGACCTGGGAGAGGTGTGTGTAACCGTGACCTAGGAGTGGTGTGTGAGTGACCATGACCTAGGAGAGGTGTGTGAATGACCATGACCTGGGAGAGGTGTGTGAGCTGTGTACTGGGAGAGGTGTGTGTGTAACCATGACCTCAGAGAGGTGTGTGTAACCATTACCTGGGAGAGGTGTGTGAGTGACCTTGACCTGAGAGTGGTGTGTGTGAGACCATGATCTGGGCGAAGTGTGTGAGTGACCGTGACCTGGTGAGGTGTGTGTGAGACTGTGACCTGGGAGAGGTGTGTGTAACTGTGACCTGGGAGAGGTGTGTCAGTGACCATGACCTGGGGGATGTGTGTGAGACCGTGACCTGGGAAAGGTGTGCGAGATCGTGACCTGGGAGAAGTGTGTGAATGACCAGTACCTGGGAGAGGTGTGTGAGTGATCATGACCTTGGGGATGTGTGTGAGACTGTGACCTGGGAGAGGTGTATGAGACCGTGACCTGGAAGAGGCATTTGTGACCATGACTTGGGAGAGGAGTGAGAGACCGTGACCTGGGAGAGGTGTGTGAGTGACCGTGACCTGGGAGATGTGTGTGACTGACAGTGACCTGGGAGAGGTGTTTGAGACCGTGACCTGGGAGAGGTGTGTGAGACCTTGACCTGGGAGCGCTGTGTGAGACCGTGACCTGGGAGAGGCATTTGTGACCATGACCTGGGAGAGGAGTGAGTGACCATGACCTGGGAGAAGTGTGAGAGTGACCGTGACCTGGGAGAGGTGTGTGAGTGACCGTGACCTAGGAGAGGAGTGTGTGGGACAGTGACCTGGGAGAGGAGTGTGTGGGACAGTGACCTGGGAAAGGTGTTTGCGTACCCATGACCTGGGAGAGGTGTATGAGATCTTGACCTGGGAGAGGAGTGAGTGACTATGACCTGGGAGAGGTGTGACAGTGATTGTGACCTAGGAGGTGTGTGTGAGTGACCGTGACCTGGGAGAGGAGTGTGAGACCGTGATCTTGGAGAGGTGTGTGAATGACAGGTAGCTGGGCGAGGTGTGTGAGTGACCATGACCTGGGAGAGGTGTGTGTGAGACCGTCACCTGGGAGAGGTGTGTGTGATACCGTGACCTGGGAGAGGTGTGTGTAACAGTGACTGGGAGAGGTGTGTGAGTGACCGTTACCTGGGAGAGGTGTGTGTGTAACCATGACCTGGGAGAAGAGTGTGAGACCGTGACCTGGGAGAGGCTTTTGTGACCAGGACCTGGGAGAGGAGTGAGTGACTATGACCTGGGAGAGGCTTTTGTGACCATGACCTGGGAGAGGAGTGAGTGACTATGACCTGGGAGAGGTGTGACAGTGATTGTGACCTAGCAGGTGTGTGTGAGTGACCGTGAACTGGGAGTGATGTCTGAGACCGCGACCTGGGAGAGGTGTGTGAATGACAGGTACCTGGGCGAGGTGTGTGAGACCGTGACCTGGGAGTGCTGTGTGTAACCATGACCTGGGAGAGCTGTGTGAGTGACCGGTACCTGGGAGAGCAGTGTGTGTAACCGTGACCTGGGAGAAGTGTGAGAGTGACCATGACCTGGGAGAGGTGTGTGAGTGACCGTGACCTGGGAGAGGTGTGTGTGGGACCGTGACCTGGGAGAGGAGTGAGTGACCGTAACCTGGGAGAGGTGTGTGTCAGACCGTGACCTGGGAGAGGTGTGTATGAGTGACCAGGACCTGGGAGAGGATTGTGAGTGACCATGACCTGGGAGAGGTGTGTGTCAGACCATGACCTGGGAGAAGTGTGCGAGTGACCGTGACCTGGGAGAGGTGTGTGTGAGACTGTGACCTGTGAGAGGTGTGTGTGAAAAGGTGACCTGGGAGAGGTGTGTGTAACTGTGACCTGGGAGAGGTGTGTGAGTGACCATGACCTGGGAGAGGTGTGTGTGAGACCGTGACCTGGGAGAGACTTTTGTGACCATAACCTGGGAGAGGTGTGTGTGTAACCGTGACCTGAGAGAGGTGTGTGAGTGACCGTGACGTGGGAGTGGTGTGTGTGATACCGTGACATGAGAGAGGTGTGTATGAGACCGTGACCAGGGAGAGGTGTGTGAGATTGTGACCTGGCAGATGTGTGTGAAACCGTGATCTTGGAGAGGTGTGTGAATGACCGGTTCCTGGGAGAGGTGTGTGAGTGACCATGACCTGGGGGATGTGTGTGAGACCCTGACCTGGGAAAGGTGTGCGAGATCGTGACCTGGGAGAAGTGTGTGAATGACCAGTACCTGGGAGAGGTGTGTGAGTGATCATGACCTGGGGGATGTGTGTGAGACTGTGACCTGGGAGAGGTGTGTGAGTGACCGTGACCTGGGAGATGTGTGTGACTGACAGTGACCTGGGAGAGGTGTTTGAGACCGTGACCTGGGAGAGGTGTGTGAGACCGTGACCTGGGAGAGGTGTGTGAGACTTTGACCTGGGAGCGCTGTGTGAGACCGTGACCTGGGAGAGGCATTTGTGACCATGACCTGGGAGAGGAGTGAGTGACCATGACCTGGGAGAGGTGTGTGTGAGACCGTGACCTGGGAGAGGCTTTTGTGACCTTGACCTGGGAGAGGTGTGACAATGATTGTGACCTAGGAGGGGTGTGTGATTGACTGTGACCTGCGAGAGGTGTGTGAGTGACAATGACCTGGGGGAGGTAAGTGTGAGACCGTGACCTGGGTGAGGTGTGTGAGTGACCGTGACCTGGGAGATGTGTGTGTGAGACTGTGACCTGTGAGAGGTGTGTGTGAAACGGTGACCTGGGAGAGGTGTGTGTAACTGTGACCAGGGAGAGGTGTGTGAGACCGTGACCTGGGAGAGGTGTGTGAGACCGTGACCTGGGAGAAGCATTTGTGACCATGACCTGGGGGAGGAGTGAGTGACCATGACCTGGGAGAAGTGTGAGAGTGACCGTGACCTGGGAGAGGTGTGTAAGTGACCGGGACCTGGGAGAGGTGTTTGAGACCGTGACCTAGGAGAGGTGTGTGTGAGACCGTGACCTGGTAGAGGAGTGAGTGACCGTGATCTGGGAGATGTGTGTGTCAGACCGTGACCTGGGAGAGGTGTGTGTGAGACCGTGACCTGGGAGATGAGTGAGTGACCATGGCCTGGGAGAAGTATGTGAGTGACCGTGACCTGGGAGAGGTGTGTGAGACCTTGACCTGGGAGCGGTGTGTGAGACCGTGACCTGGGAGAGGCATTTGTGACCATGACCTGGGAGAGTAGTGAGTAACCATGACCTGGGAGAAGTTTGAGAGTGACCATGACCTGGGAGAGGTGTGTGAGTGACCGTGACCTGGGAGAGATGTGTGAGACCGTGACCTGGGAGAGGCATTTGTGACCATGACCTGGGAGAGTAGTGAGTAACCATGACCTGGGAGAAGTGTGAGAGTGACCATGACCTGGGAGAGGTGTGTGAGTGACTGTGACCTGGGAGAGGTGTGTGTGGGACCGTGACCTGGGAGAGGAGTGAGTTACCGTGACCTGGGAGAGGTGTGTGTCAGACCGTGACCTGGGAGAGGTGTGTATGAGTGACCAGGACCTGGGAAAGGATTGTGAGTGACCATGACCTGGGAGAGGTGTGTGTCAGACCGTGACCTGGGAGAAGTGTGTGAGTGACCGTGACCTGGGAGAGGTGTGTGAGTGACCTTGACCTGAGAGTGGTGTGTGTGAGACCATGACCAGGGCGATGTGTGTGAGTGACCGTGACCTGGGAGAGGTGTGTGTGAGACCGTGACCTGGGAGAGGTGTGTGTGAGACCGTGACCTGGGAGAGGTTTGTGTAACCATGACCTAGGTGTGGTGTGAGTGACCATGACCTAGGAGAGGTGTGTGAGTGACCGTGACCTGGGAGATGTGTGTGACTGACAGTGACCTGGGAGAGGTGTTTGAGACCGTGACCTGGGAGCGCTGTGTGAGACCGTGACCTGGGAGAGGCATTTGTGACCATGACCTGGGAGAGGAGTGAGTGACCATGACCTGGGAGAGGTGTGTGTGAGACCGTGACCTGGGAGAGGCTTTTGTGACCTTGACCTGGGAGAGGTGTGACAATGATTGTGACCTAGGAGGGGTGTGTGATTGACCGTGACCTGCGAGAGGTGTGTGAGTGACAATGACCTGGGGGAGGTAAGTGTGAGACCGTGACCTGGGTGAGGTGTGTGAGTGACCGTGACCTGGGAGATGTGTGTGTGAGACTGTGACCTGTGAGAGGTGTGTGTGAAACGGTGACCTGGGAGAGGTGTGTGTAACTGTGACCTGGGAGAGGTGTGTGAGACCGTGACCTGGGAGAGGTGTGTGAGACCGTGACCTGGGAGAAGCATTTGTGACCATGACCTGGGGGAGGAGTGAGTGACCATGACCTGGGAGAAGTGTGAGAGTGACCGTGACGTGGGAGTGGTGTGTGTGATACCGTGACATGAGAGAGGTGTGTATGAGACCGTGACCTGGGAGAGGTGTGTGAGATTGTGACCTGGCAGATGTGTGTGAAACCGTGATCTTGGAGAGGTGTGTGAATGACCGGTTCCTGGGAGAGGTGTGTGAGTGACCATGACCTGGGGGATGTGTGTGAGACCCTGACCTGGGAAAGGTGTGCGAGATCGTGACCTGGGAGAAGTGTGTGAATGACCAGTACCTGGGAGAGGTGTGTGAGTGATCATGACCTGGGGGATGTGTGTGAGACTGTGACCTGGGAGAGGTGTGTGAGTGACCGTGACCTGGGAGATGTGTGTGACTGACAGTGACCTGGGAGAGGTGTTTGAGACCGTGACCTGGGAGAGGTGTGTGAGACCGTGACCTGGGAGAGGTGTGTGAGACTTTGACCTGGGAGCGCTGTGTGAGACCGTGACCTGGGAGAGGCATTTGTGACCATGACCTGGGAGAGGAGTGAGTGAGACCGTGACCTGGGAGAGGCTTTTGTGACCTTGACCTGGGAGAGGTGTGACAATGATTGTGACCTAGGAGGGGTGTGTGATTGACCGTGACCTGCGAGAGGTGTGTGAGTGACAATGACCTGGGGGAGGTAAGTGTGAGACCGTGACCTGGGTGAGGTGTGTGAGTGACCGTGACCTGGGAGATGTGTGTGTGAGACTGTGACCTGTGAGAGGTGTGTGTGAAACGGTGACCTGGGAGAGGTGTGTGTAACTGTGACCAGGGAGAGGTGTGTGAGACCGTGACCTGGGAGAGGTGTGTGAGACCGTGACCTGGGAGAAGCATTTGTGACCGTGACCTGGGAGAGGTGTGTAAGTGACCGGGACCTGGGAGAGGTGTTTGAGACCGTGACCTAGGAGAGGTGTGTGTGAGACCGTGACCTGGTAGAGGAGTGAGTGACCGTGATCTGGGAGATGTGTGTGTCAGACCGTGACCTGGGAGAGGTGTGTGTGAGACCGTGACCTGGGAGATGAGTGAGTGACCATGGCCTGGGAGAAGTATGTGAGTGACCGTGACCTGGGAGAGGTGTGTGAGACCTTGACCTGGGAGCGGTGTGTGAGACCGTGACCTGGGAGAGGCATTTGTGACCATGACCTGGGAGAGTAGTGAGTAACCATGACCTGGGAGAAGTGTGAGAGTGACCATGACCTGGGAGAGGTGTGTGAGTGACCGTGACCTGGGAGAGATGTGTGAGACCGTGACCTGGGAGAGGCATTTGTGACCATGACCTGGGAGAGTAGTGAGTAACCATGACCTGGGAGAAGTGTGAGAGTGACCATGACCTGGGAGAGGTGTGTGAGTGACTGTGACCTGGGAGAGGTGTGTGTGGGACCGTGACCTGGGAGAGGAGTGAGTTACCGTGACCTGGGAGAGGTGTGTGTCAGACCGTGACCTGGGAGAGGTGTGTATGAGTGACCAGGACCTGGGAAAGGATTGTGAGTGACCATGACCTGGGAGAGGTGTGTGTCAGACCGTGACCTGGGAGAAGTGTGTGAGTGACCGTGACCTGGGAGAGGTGTGTGAGTGACCTTGACCTGAGAGTGGTGTGTGTGAGACCATGACCAGGGCGATGTGTGTGAGTGACCGTGACCTGGGAGAGGTGTGTGTGAGACCGTGACCTGGGAGAGGTGTGTGTGAGACCGTGACCTGGGAGAGGTTTGTGTAACCGTGACCTCGGAGAGGTGTGTGAGTGACCATGACCTGGGAGAGGTGTGTGAGTGACAGTGACCTGGGAGAGGTTTGTGTGAGACCGTGACCTGGGAGAGGTGTGTGTAACCATGACCTAGGTGTGGTGTGAGTGACCATGACCTAGGAGAGGTGTGAGAGTGACCATGACCTGAGAGAGGTGTGTGTAACCATGACCTCAGAGAGGTGTGTGTGAGACCGTGACCTGGGAGAGGTGTGTGAGACCAGAACCTGGAAGAAGTGTGTGAGTGACCATGTCGTGGGAGAGGTGTGTGTGTAACCATGACCTGGGAGAGGTGTGTGAGTGACCATGACCTGGGAGAGGTGTGTGTGAGACCGTGACCTGGGAGAGGCTTTTGTGACCTTGACCTGGGAGAGGTGTGACAATGATTGTGACCTAGGAGGGGTGTGTGATTGACCGTGACCTGCGAGAGGTGTGTGAGTGACAATGACCTGGGGGAGGTGAGTGTGAGACCGTGACCTGGGTGAGGTGTGTGAGTGACCGTGACCTGGGAGAGGTCTGTGTGAGACTGTGACCTGTGAGAGGTGTGTGTGAAACGGTGACCTGGGAGAGGTGTGTGTAACTGTGACCTGGGAGAGGTGTGTGAGTGACCATGACCTGGGAGAGGTGTGTGTGAGACCGTGACCTGGGAGAGACTTTTGTGACCATAACCTGAGAGAGGTGTGTGTGTAACCGTGACCTGGGAGAGGTGTGTGAGTGACCATGACCTGGGAGAGGTGTGTGTGAGACCGTGACCTGGGAGAGGCTTTTGTGACCTTGACCTGGGAGAGGAGAGAGTGACTATGATCTGGTAGAGGTGTGACAATGATTGTGACCTAGGAGGGGTGTGTGATTGACCGTGACGTGGGAGAGGTGTGTGTGAGACCGTGACATGGGAGAGGTGTGTATGAGACCGTGACCTGGGAGAGGTGTGTGTAACCGTGACCTAGGAGTGGTGTGTGAGTGACCATGACCTAGGAGAGGTGTGTGAATGACCATGACCTGGGAGAGGTGTGTGAGCTGTGTACTGGGAGAGGTGTGTGTGTAACCATGACCTCAGAGAGGTGTGTGTAACCATTACCTGGGAGAGGTGTGTGAGTGACCTTGACCTGAGAGTGGTGTGTGTGAGACCATGACCTGGGCGAAGTGTGTGAGTGACCGTGACCTGGTGAGGTGTGTGTGAGACTGTGACCTGGGAGAGGTGTGTGTAACTGTGACCTGGGAGAGGTGTGTCAGTGACCATGACCTGGGGGATGTGTGTGAGACCGTGACCTGGGAAAGGTGTGCGAGATCGTGACCTGGGAGAAGTGTGTGAATGACCAGTACCTGGGAGAGGTGTGTGAGTGATCATGACCTTGGGGATGTGTGTGAGACTGTGACCTGGGAGAGGTGTATGAGACCGTGACCTGGAAGAGGCATTTGTGACCATGACTTGGGAGAGGAGTGAGAGACCGTGACCTGGGAGAGGTGTGTGAGTGACCGTGACCTGGGAGATGTGTGTGACTGACAGTGACCTGGGAGAGGTGTTTGAGACCGTGACCTGGGAGAGGTGTGTGAGACCTTGACCTGGGAGCGCTGTGTGAGACCGTGACCTGGGAGAGGCATTTGTGACCATGACCTGGGAGAGGAGTGAGTGACTATGATCTGGGAGAGGAGTGAGTGACCATGACCTGGGAGAGGAGTGTGTGGGACAGTGACCTAGGAGAGGCGTGTGTGGGACAGTGACCTGGGAGAGGAGTGTGTGGGACAGTGACCTGGGAAAGGTGTTTGTGTACCCATGACCTGGGAGAGGTGTATGAGATCTTGACCTGGGAGAGGAGTGAGTGACTATGACCTGGGAGAGGTGTGACAGTGATTGTGACCTAGGAGGTGTGTGTGAGTGACCGTGACCTGGGAGAGGAGTGTGAGACCGTGATCTTGGAGAGGTGTCTGAGACCGTGATCTGGGAGTGATGTGCGAGACCGTGACCTGGGAGAGGTGTGTGAATGACAGGTACCTGGGCGAGGTGTGTGAGTGACCATGACCTGGGAGAGGTGTGTGTGAGACCGTCACCTGGGAGAGGTGTGTGTGATACCGTGACCTGGGAGAGGTGTGTGTAACAGTGACTGGGAGAGGTGTGTGAGTGACCGTTACCTGGGAGAGGTGTGTGTGTAACCATGACCTGGGAGAAGAGTGTGAGACCGTGACCTGGGAGAGGCTTTTGTGACCAGGACCTGGGAGAGGAGTGAGTGACTATGACCTGGGAGAGGCTTTTGTGACCATGACCTGGGAGAGGAGTGAGTGACTATGACCTGGGAGAGGTGTGACAGTGATTGTGACCTAGCAGGTGTGTGTGAGTGACCGTGAACTGGGAGTGATGTCTGAGACCGCGACCTGGGAGAGGTGTGTGAATGACAGGTACCTGGGCGAGGTGTGTGAGACCGTGACCTGGGAGGGCTGTGTGTAACCATGACCTGGGAGAGCTGTGTGAGTGACCGGTACCTGGGAGAGCAGTGTGTGTAACCGTGACCTGGGAGAAGTGTGAGAGTGACCATGACCTGGGAGAGGTGTGTGAGTGACCGTGACCTGGGAGAGGTGTGTGTGGGACCGTGACCTGGGAGAGGAGTGAGTGACCGTAACCTGGGAGAGGTGTGTGTCAGACCGTGACCTGGGAGAGGTGTGTATGAGTGACCAGGACCTGGGAGAGGATTGTGAGTGACCATGACCTGGGAGAGGTGTGTGTCAGACCATGACCTGGGAGAAGTGTGTGAGTGACCGTGACCTGGGAGAGGTGTGTGAGTGACCTTGACCTGAGAGTGGTGTGTGTGAGACCATGACCTGGGCAAAGTGTGTGAGTGACCGTGACTTGGTGAGGTGTGTGAGACCGTGACCAGGGCGATGCGTGTCAGTGACCGTGACCTGGGAGAGGTGTGTGTGAGACCGTGACCTGGGCGAGGTGTGTGTAACCGTGACTTCGGAGAGGTGTGTGAGTGACAGTGACCTGGGAGAGGTGTGTGTAACCATGACCTAGGTGTGGTGTGAGTGACCATGACCTAGGAGAGGTGTGAGAGAGACCATGACCTGGGAGAGGTGTGTGTAACCATGACCTCAGAGAGGTGTGTGTGAGACCGTGACCTTGGAAAGGTGTGTGAGACCAGAAACTGGAAGAAGTGTGTGAGTGACCATGACCTGGGAGAGGTGTGTGAGCCGTGTCCTGGGAGAGGTGTGTGTGTAACCATGACCTGGGAGAAGTGTTTGAGTGACCATGAACTGGGAGAGGTGTGTGTGAGACCGTGACCTGGGAGAGGCTTTGGTGACCTTGACCTGGGAGAGGAGTGAGTGACTATGACCTGGGAGAGGTGTGACAATGATTGTGACCAAGGAGGGGTGTGTGATTGACCGTGACCTGCGAGAGGTGTGTGAGTGACAATGACCTGGGGGAGGTGTGTGTGAGACCGTGACCTGGGTGAGGTGTGTGAGTGACCGTGACCTGGGAGAGGTGTGTGTGAGACTGTGACCTGTGAGAGGTGTGTGTGAAAAGGTGACCTGGGAGAGGTGTGTGTAACTGTGACCTGGGAGAGGTGTGTGAGTGACCATGACCTGGGAGAGGTGTGTGTGAGACCGTGACCTGGGAGAGACTTTTGTGACCATAACCTGGGAGAGGTGTGTGTGTAACCGTGACCTGAGAGAGGTGTGTGAGTGACCGTGACGTGGGAGTGGTGTGTGTGATACCGTGACATGAGAGAGGTGTGTATGAGACCGTGACCTGGGAGAGGTGTATGAGATTGTGACCTGGCAGATGTGTGTGAAACCGTGATCTTGGAGAGGTGTGTGAATGACCGGTTCCTGGGAGAGGTGTGTGAGTGACCATGACCTGGGGGATGTGTGTGAGACCCTGACCTGGGAAGGGTGTGCGAGATCGTGACCTGGGAGAAGTGTGTGAACGACCAGTACCTGGGAGAGGTGTGTGAGTGATCATGACCTGGGGGATGTGTGTGAGACTGTGACCTGGGAGAGGTGTGTGAGTGACCGTGACCTGGGAGATGCGTGTGACTGACAGTGACCTGGGAGAGGTGTTTGAGACCGTGACCTGGGAGAGGTGTGTGAGACCGTGACCTGGGAGAGGTGTGTGAGACTTTGACCTGGGAGCGCTGTGTGAGACCGTGACCTGGGAGAGGCATTTGTGACCATGACCTGGGAGAGGAGTGAGTGACCATGACCTGGGAGAGGTGTGTGTGAGACCGTGACCTGGGAGAGGTGTGACAATGATTGTGACCTAGGAGGGGTGTGTGATTGACCGTGACCTGCGAGAGGTGTGTGAGTGACAATGACCTGGGGGAGGTAAGTGTGAGACCGTGACCTGGGTGAGGTGTGTGAGTGACCGTGACCTGGGAGATGTGTGTGTGAGACTGTGACCTGTGAGAGGTGTGTGTGAAACGGTGACCTGGGAGAGGTGTGTGTAACTGTGACCTGGGAGAGGTGTGTGAGTGACCATGACCTGGGAGAGGTGTGTGTGAGACCGTGACCTGGGAGAGACTTTTGTGACCATAACCTGAGAGAGGTGTGTGTGTAACCGTGACCTGGGAGAGGTGTGTGAGTGACCGTGACCTGGGAGAGGTGTGTGTGAGACCGTGACCTGGGAGAGACTTTTGTGACCATAACCTGAGAGAGGTGTGTGTGTAACCGTGACCTGGGATAGGTGTGTGAGTGACCATGACCTGGGAGAGGTGTGTGTGAGACCGTGACCTGGGAGAGGCTTTTGTGACCTTGACCTGGGAGAGGAGAGAGTGACTATGACCTGGGAGAGGTGTGACAATGATTGTGACCTAGGAGGGGTGTGTGATTGACCGTGACGTGGGAGAGGTGTGTGTGAGACCGTGACATTGGAGAGGTGTGTATGAGACCGTGACCTGGGAGAGGTGTGTGTAACCGTGACCTAGGAGTGGTGTGTGAGTGACCATGACCTAGGAGAGGTGTGTGAATGACCATGACCTGGGAGAGGTGTGTGAGCTGTGTACTGGGAGAGGTGTGTGTGTAACCATGACCTCAGAGAGGTGTGTGTAACCATTACCTGGGAGAGGTGTGTGAGTGACCTTGACCTGAGAGTGGTGTGTGTGAGACCATGACCTGGGCGAAGTGTGTGAGTGACCCTGACCTGGTGAGGTGTGTGTGAGACTGTGACCTGGGAGAGGTGTGTGTAACTGTGACCTGGGAGAGGTGTGTCAGTGACCATGACCTGGGGGATGTGTGTGAGACCGTGACCTGGGAAAGGTGTGCGAGATCGTGACCTGGGAGAAGTGTGTGAATAACCAGTACCTGGGAGAGGTGTGTGAGTGATCATGACCTTGGGGATGTGTGTGAGACTGTGACCTGGGAGAGGTGTGTGAGACCGTGACCTGCAAGAGGCATTTGTGACCATGACTTGGGAGAGGAGTGAGTGACCGTGACCTGGGAGAGGTGTGTGAGTGACCGTGACCTGGGAGATGTGTGTGACTGACAGTGACCTGGGAGAGGTGTTTGAGACCGTGACCTGGGAGAGGTGTGTGAGACCTTGACCTGGGAGCGCTGTGTGAGACCGTGACCTGGGAGAGGCATTTGTGACCATGACCTGGGAGAGGAGTGAGTGACCATGACCTGGGAGAAGTGTGAGAGTGACCGTGACCTGGGAGAGGTGTGTGAGTGACCGTGACCTAGGAGAGGAGTGTGTGGGACAGTGACCTGGAAGAGGAGTGTGTGGGACAGTGACCTGGGAAAGGTGTTTGTGTACCCATGACCTGGGAGAGGTGTATGAGATCTTGACCTGGGAGAGGAGTGAGTGACTATGACCTGGGAGAGGTGTGACAGTGATTGTGACCTAGGAGGTGTGTGTGATTGACCGTGACCTGGGAGAGGAGTGTGAGACCGTGATCTTGGAGAGGTGTCTGAGACCGTGATCTGGGAGTGATGTGTGAGACCGTTACCTGGGAGAGGTGTGTGTGTAACCATGACCTGGGAGAAGAGTGTGAGACCGTGACCTGGGAGAGGCTTTTGTGACCAGGACCTGGGAGAGGAGTGAGTGACTATGACCTGGGAGAGGCTTTTGTGACCATGACCTGGGAGAGGAGTGAGTGACTATGACCTGGGAGAGGTGTGACAGTGATTGTGACCTAGCAGGTGTGTGTGAGTGACCGTGAACTGGGAGTGATGTCTGAGACCGCGACCTGGGAGAGGTGTGTGAATGACAGGTACCTGGGCGAGGTGTGTGAGACCGTGACCTGGGAGGGCTGTGTGTAACCATGACCTGGGAGAGCTGTGTGAGTGACCGGTACCTGGGAGAGCAGTGTGTGTAACCGTGACCTGGGAGAAGTGTGAGAGTGACCATGACCTGGGAGAGGTGTGTGTGAGACCGTGACCTGGGAGAGTTGTGTGTGTAACCATGACCTGGGAGAGGTGTGCGTGTAACCATCACCTGGGAGAGGTGTGTGTGAGATCGTGACCTGGGAGAGGCTTTTGTGACCATGACCAGGGAGAGGAGTGAGTGACTATGACCTGGGAGAGGTGTGACAGTGACTGTGACCTAGGAGGTGTGTTTGAGTGACCATGACCTGGGGGAGGAGTGAGTGACCATGACCTGGGAGAAGTGTGAGAGTGACCGTGACCTGGGAGAGGTGTGTGAGTGACCGGGACCTGGGAGAGGTGTTTGAGACCGTGACCTGGGAGAGGTGTGTGTGAGACTGTGACCTGCTAGAGGAGTGAGTGACCATGATCTGGGAGATGTGTGTGTCAGACCGTGACCTGGGAGAGGTGTGTGTGAGACCGTGACCTGGGAGATGAGTGAGTGACCATTGCCTGGGAGAAGTGTGTGAGTGACCGTGACCTGGGAGAGGTGTGTGACTGACCATGACCTGAGAGTGGTGTGTGTGAGACCGTGACCTGTGCGAGGTGTGTGACTGACCGTGACCTGGGAGAGGTGTGTGTGAGACAGTGACCTGGGAGAGGTGTGTGTAAACGTGACCTGGGAGAGGTGTGTGAGTGACGATGACCTGGGAGAGATGTCTGTGAGACCGTGACCAGGGCGATGTGTGTGAGTGACCATGACCTGGGAGAGGTATGTGAGAGACAGTGACCTGGGAGAGGTGTGTGTAACCGTGACCTGGGAGAGGTGTGTGAGTGACCGTGACCTGGGAGAGGTGTGTGAGTGACCATGACCTCAGGGAATTGTGTGTAACCATGACCTGGGAGAGGTGTCTGAGACCAGAACCTGGGTGAGGTGTGTGAGTGACCATGACCTGGGGGATATGTGTTAGATCATGACCTGGGAGTGGTGTTTGAGACCATGACCTGGGAGAGGTGTGTGAATCACCATGAACTGGGAGAGGTGTGTGTACCCATGACCTGGGAGAGGTGTGTGTGAGACCGTGACCTGGGAGAGGTGTGTGAGTGACCATGACCTGGGATAAGTGTGTGAGACCGTGAGCTGGGACTAGTTTGTGGAACCATGACCTGGAGAGGTGTGTGAGTGACCATGACCTGGGAGAGTTGTGTGTGAGACCGTGACCTGGGAGAGTTGTGTGTGTAACCGTGACCTGGCAGAAGTGTGTGAGTAACCATGATCTGGGAGAGATGTGTGTGAAACCGTGACCTGGGAGAGGAGTGAGTGACTATGACCTGGGAGAGGTGTGACAGTGATTGTGACCTAGCAGGTTTGTGTCAGTGACCGTGACCTGGGAGAGGTGTGTGAGACCCTGATCTTGGAGAGGTGTGTGAGACCGTGATCTGGGAGTGGTGTGTGAATGAACGGTACCTTGGAGAGGTGTGTGAGTGACCGTGACCTGGGAGAGGTGTGTGTGAGACCGTCACCTGGGAGAGGTGTGTGAGTGACCATGAACTGGGAGAAGTGTGTGAGACCGTGAGCTGGGAGGGGTTTGTGCAACCATGACCTGGGAGAGATGTGTGAGTGACTATGATCTGCGAGAGGTGTGACAGTGACTGTGACCTAGGAGGGGTGTGTGAGTGACCGTGATCTGGGAGAGGTGTGTGTGAGATCGTGACCTGGGAGAGGTGTGTGTGAGTGACTGTGACCTGGGAGAGGTGTGTGAGACCGTGATCTGGGACAGGTGTGTGAGACCGTGACCTGGGAGAGGTGTGTGAGACCTTGACCTGGGAGCGGTGTGTGAGACCGTGACCTGGGAGAGGCATTTGTGACAATTACCTGGGAGAGGAGTGTGTGACCATCACCTGGGTGAAGTGTGATAGTGGCCGTGACCTGGGAGAGGTGTGTGAGTGACCGTGACCTGGGAGAGGTGTTTGAGACCGTGACCTGGTAGAGGAGTGAGTGACCGTGATCTGGGAGATGTGTGTGTCAGACTGTGAACTGGGAGAGGTGTGTGTGAGACCGTGACCTGGGAGAGGTGTGTGAGTGACCGTGACCTGGGAGAGGTGTGTGTGAGACAGTGACTTGGGAGAGGTGTGTGTAAACGTGACCTGGGAGAGGTGTGTGAGTGACCATGACCTTGGAGAGATGTGTGTGAGACCGTGACCAGGGCGAAGTGTGTGAGTGACCATGACCCGGGAGGGGTGTGTGTGAGACCGTGAACTGGGAGAGGTGTGTGAGTGACCGTGACCTGGGAGAGGTGTGTGTGAGACAGTGACTTGGGAGAGGTGTGTGTAAACGTGACCTGGGAGAGGTGTGTGCGTGACCATGACCTTGGAGAGATGTGTGTGAGACCGTGACCAGGGCGAAGTGTGTGAGTGACCATGACCCGGGAGGGGTGTGTGTGAGACCGTGAACTGGGAGAGGTGTGTGTAAGATCGTGAACTGGGAGAGGTGTGTGTAGCCGTGACCTGGGAGAGGAGTGTGAGTGGCCGTGACCTGGGAGAGGTGTGTGTGAGACTGTGACCTGGGAGAGGTGTGTGTGAGTCCGTGACCTGGGAGAGGTGTGTGTAACCATGACCTAGGAGTTGTGTGTGAGTGACCATTACCTAGGAGAGGTGTGAGAGTGACCGTGACCTGGGAGAGGTGTGTGAGTGACCGTGACCTACGAGAGGACTGTGTGGGACAGTGACCTGGGAGAGGTGTGAGTGTAACCATGACCTGGGAGAGGTGTATGAGATCTTGACTTGGGAGAGGAGTGAGTGACTATGACCTGGGAGAGGTATGACAGTGATTGTGACCTAGCAGGTGTGTGTGAGTGACCGTGACCTGGGAGAGGTGTGTGAGACCGTGACCTGGGAGAGGTGTGTGAATGACAGGTACCTGGGCGAGGTGTGTGAGTGACCATGACCTGGGGGAGGTGTGTGAGTGTCCGGTACCTGGGAGAGCAGTGTGTGTAACCGTGACCGGAAGAGCTATGTGTGAGACCGTGACCTGGGCAAGGTGTGTGAGTGACCTTGACCTGGGAGAGGTGTGTGTGAGACCGTCAACTTGGAAAGGTGTGTGTGATTATTGTGACCTGGGAGAGGTGTGTGAGTGACCGTGACCTGGGAGAGGCGTGTGTGAGACCGTCACCTGGGAGAGGTGTGTGTGATACCGTGACCTGGGCAAGGTGTGTGAGTGACCGTGACCTGGGAGAGGCGTGTGTGAGACCGTCACCTGGGAGAGGTGTGTGTGATACCGTGACCTGGGAGAGGTGTGTGTAACCGTGACCTGAGAGAGGTGTTTGAGCCCGTGACCTGGGAGAGGTGTGTGAGTGACAATGACCTGGGAGATGTGTGTTTGACCGGGATCTGGGAGAGGTTTGTGTAACCATGACCTGGGAGAGGTGTGTGAGTGACCTTGACCAGGGAGAGGTGTGTGTGAGGCCGTCACCTGGGAGAGGTGTGTGAGTGACCGTTACCTGGGAGAGGTGTGTGTGTAACAATGACCTGGGAGAGGAGTGTGAGACCGTGACCTGGGAGAGGCTTTTGTGACCAGGACCTGGGAGAGGAGTGAGTGACTATGACCTGGGAGAGGCTTTTGTGACCATGACCTGGGAGAGGTGTGACAATGATTGTGACCTAGGAGGGGTGTGTGATTGACCGTGAGCTGCGAGAGGTGTGTGAGTGACGATGACCTGGGGGAGGTGTGTGTGAGACCGTGACCTGGGTGAGGTGTGTGAGTGACCGTGACCTGGGGGAGGTGTGAGTGAGACCGTGACCTGGGAGAGGTGTGTGAGTGACCGTGATTTGGGAGAGGAGTGTGTGGGACAGTGACCTGGAGAGGTGTGTGTAACCATGACCTGGGAGAGGTGTATGAGACCTTGACCTGGGAGAGGAGTGAGTGACTATGACCTGCGAGAGGTGTGACAGTGATTGTGACCTAGCAGGTTTGTGTGAGTGACCGTGAACTGGGAGTGATGTCTGAGACCGCGACCTGGGAGAGGTGTGTGAATGACAGGTACCTGGGCGAGGTTTGTGAGACCGTGACCTGGGAGGGCTGTGTGTAACCATGACCTAGGCGAGCTGTGTGAGTGACCGGTTCCTGGGAGAGCAGTGTGTTTAACCGTGACCGGAAGAGCTGTGTGTAAGACCGTGACATGGGCAAGGTGTGTGAGTGACCGTGACCTGGGAGAGGTGTGTGTGAAACCGTGACCTGGGAGAGTTGTGTGTGTAACCATGACCTGGGAGAAGTGTGAGAGTGACCATGACCTGGGAGAGGTGTGTGAGTGACCGTGACCTGGGAGAGGTGTGTGTGGGACCGTGACCTGGGAGAGGAGTGAGTGACCGTAACCTGGGAGAGGTGTGTGTCAGACCGTGACCTGGGAGAGGTGTGTATGAGTGACCAGGACCTGGGAGAGGATTGTGAGTGACCATGACCTGGGAGAGGTGTGTGTCAGACCATGACCTGGGAGAAGTGTGTGAGTGAACGTGACCTGGGAGAGGTGTGTGAGTGACCTTGACCTGAGAGTGGTGTGTGTGAGACCATGACCTGGGTAAAGTGTGTGAGTGACCGTGACTTGGTGAGGTGTGTGTGAGACCATGACCAGGGCGATGCGTGTGAGTGACCGTGATCTGGGAGAGGTGTGTGTGAGACCGTGACCTGGGAGAGGTGTGTGTGAGACCGTGACCTGGAAGGGGTTTTTGTAACAGTGACTTCGGAGAGGTGTGTGAGTGACCATGACCTGGGAGAAATGTGAGAGTGACCATGACCTGGGAGAGGTGTGTGTAACCATGATCTCAGAGAGGTGTGTGTGAGACCGTGACCTGGGAGAGGTGTGTGAGACCAGAACCTGGAAGAAGTGTGTGAGTGACCATGACCTGGGAGAGGTGTTTGAGCCGTGTCCTGGGAGAGGTGTGTGTGTAACAATGACCTGGGAGAGGTGTTTGAGTGACCATGACCTGGGAGAGGTGTGTGTGAGACCGTGACCTGGGAGAGGCTTTGGTGACCTTGACCTGGGAGAGGAGTGAGTGACTATGACCTGGGAGAGGTGTGACAATGATTGTGACCTAGGAGGGGTGTGTGATTGACCGTGACCTGCGAGAGGTGTGTGAGTGACAATGACCTGGGGGAGGTGTGTGTGAGACCGTGACCTGGGTGAGGTGTGTGAGTGACCGTGACCTGGGAGAGGTGTGTGTGAGACTGTGACCTGTGAGAGGTGTGTGTGAAACGGTGACCTGGGAGAGGTGTGTGTAACTGTGACCTGGGAGAGGTGTGTGAGTGACCATGACCTGGGAGAGGTGTGTGTGAGACCGTGACCTGGGAGAGACTTTTGTGACCATAACCTGAGAGAGGTGTGTGTGTAACCGTGACCTGGGAGAGGTGTGTGAGTGACCGTGACCTGGGAGAGGTGTGTGTGAGACCGTGACCTGGGAGAGACTTTTGTAACCGTAACCTGGGAGAGGTGTGTGTGTAACCGTGACCTGAGAGAGGTGTGTGAGTGACCGTGACGTGGGAGAGGTGTGTGTGAGACCGTGACATGGGAGAGGTGAGTATGAGACCGTGACCTGGGAGAGGTGTGTGTAACCATGACCTAGGAGTGGTGTGTGAGTGACCATGACCTAGGAGAGGTGTGTGAGTGACCATGAACTGGGAGAGGTGTGTGTGTAACCATTACCTCAGAGAGGTGTGTGTAACCATTACCTGGGAGAGGTGTGTGAGTGACCTTGACCTGAGAGTGGTGTGTTTGAGACCATGACCTGGGCAAAGTGTGTGAGTGACCGTGACCTGGTGAGGTGTGTGTGAGACCGTGACCTGGGAGAGGTGTGTGTAACTGTTTCCTGGGAGAGGTGTGTCAGTGACCATGACCTGGGATAGATGTGTTTGAGACCGTGACCAGGGCGATGTGTGTGAGTGACGGTGACCTGGGAGAGGTGTGTGTGAGACCGTGACCTGGGAGAGGTGTGTGTGTGACCGTGAGCTGGGAGAGGTGTGTGTAACCATGACCTAGGGGTGGTGTGTGAGTGACCATGACCTAGGAGAGGTGTGAGTGTGACCGTGACCTGGGAGAGGTGTGTGAGACCGTGATCTGGGAGAGGTGTGTGAGACCGTGACCTGGGAGAAGTGTGTGCGACCGTTACCTGGGTGAGGAGTGAGAGACTATGACCTGGAAGACGTGTGTGAGAGCCCGTGACCTGGGAGATGTGTGTGAGTGACCGTGACCTGGGAGAGGTTATTGAGACCGTGACCTGGGAGAGGTGTGTGACTGACAGTGACCTCTGAGAGGTGTCCGTAAACGTGACCTGGGAGAGGTGTGTTAGTGACCATGACCTGGGAGAGATGTGTGTGAGACCGTGACAAGGGCGAAGTGTGTGAGTGACCATGACCCGGGAGAGATGTGTGTGAGACCGTGAACTGGGAGAGGTGTGTGTGAGACCGTGAACTGGGAGAGGTGTGTGTAACCGTGACCTGGGAGAGGTGTGTGAGTGACCATGACCCGGGAGAGATGTGTGTGAGACCATAAACTGGGAGAGGTGTGTGTGAGACCGTGAACTGGGAGAGGTGTGTGTGAGACCGTGACCTGGGAGAGTCTTTTGTGACCATGACCGGGGAGAGGAATGAGTTACTATGACCTGGGAGAGGTGTGACAGTGACTGTGACCTAGGAGGGGTGTGTGAGTGACCGTGACCTGGGAGAGGTGTGTGAGACCGTGACCTGGGAGAAGTGTGTGAGACCGTTACCTGGGTGAGGAATGAGTGACTATGACCTGGAAGACGTGTGTGAGTGACCGTGACCTGGGAGAGGTGTGTGAGTGACTGTGACCAGGGAGAGGTTATTGAGACCGTCACCTGGGAGAGGTGTGTGAGACCGTGACCTGGGAGAGGCATTTGTGACAATGACTTGGGAGAGGAGTGAGTGACCGTGACTTGGGAGAGGTGTGTGAGGGACCGTGACCTAGGAGAGGAGTGTGTGGGACAGTGACCTGGGAGAGGAGTGTGTGGGACAGTGACCTGGGAGAGGTGTGTGTGTAACCATGACCTGGGAGAGGTGTATGAGATCTTGATCTGGGAGAGGAGTGAGTGACTATGACCTGGAAGAGGTGTGACAGTGATTGTGACCGAGCAGGTGTGTGTGAGTGACCGTGACCTGGGAGAGGTGTGTGAGTGACCGTGACCTGGGAGATGTGTGTGACTGACAGTGACCTGGGAGAGGTGTTTGAGACCGTGACCTGGGAGAGGTGTGTGAGTGACCGTGACCTGGGAGAGGCGTGTGTGAGACCGTCACCTGGGAGAGGTGTGTGTGATACCGTGACCTGGGAGAGGTGTGGGTAACAGTGACCTGGGAGAGGTGTGTGAGTGACCGTGACCTGGGAGAGGTGTGTGTAACCGTGACCTGGGAGAGGTGTGTAAGCCCGTGACCTGGGAGAGGTGTGTGAGTGACAATGACCTGGGAGATGTGTGTGAGACCGGGATCTGGGAGAGGTTTGTGTAACCATGACCTGGGAGAGGTGTGTGAGTGACCTTGACCTGGGAGAGGTGTGTGTGAGACCGTCACCTGGGAGAGGTGTGTGTGATACCGTGACCTGGGAGAGGTGTGTGTAACAGGGACCTGGGAGAGGTGTGTGTAACCATGACCTAGGTGTGGTGTGAGTGACCGTGACCTGGGAGAGGAGTGTGTGAGATCGTGACCTGGGAGAGGTGTGTGTGAGACCGTGACCTGGGAGAGGTGTGTGTAACCATGACCTAGGAGTTGTGTGTGAGTGACCATTACCTTGGAGAGGTGTGTGAGTGACCGTGACCTGGGAGGGGTGTGTGTGAGACCGTGACCTGGGAGAGTCTTTTGTGACCATGAACTGGGAGAGTAGTGAGTTACTATGACCTGGGAGAGGTGTGACAGTGACTGTGACCTAGGAGGGGTGTGAGAGTGACCGTGACCTGGGAGAGGTGTGTGAGACCGTGATCTGGGAGAGGTGTGTGAGACCGTGACCTGGGAGAAGTGTGTGAGACCGTTACCTGGGTGAGGAGTGAGAGACTATGACCTGGAAGACGTGTGTGAGTGCCCGTGACCTGGGAGAGGTGTGTGAGTGACCGTGACCTGGGAGAGGTTATTGAGACCGTGACCTGGGAGAGGTGTGTGAGACCGTGACCTGGGAGAGGCATTTGTGACCATGACTTGGGAGAGGAGTGAGTGACCGTGACTTGGGAGAGGTGTGTGAGTGACCGTGACCTGGGAGATGTGTGTGACTGACAGTGACCTCTGAGAGGTGTCTGTAAACGTGACCTGGGAGAGGTGTGTGAGTGACCATGACCTGGGAGAGATGTGTGTGAGACCGTGACAAGGGCGAAGTGTGTGAGTGACCATGACCCGGGAGAGATGTGTGTGAGACCGTGAACTGGGAGAGGTGTGTGTGAGACCGTGAACTGGGAGAGGTGTGTGTAACCGTGACCTGGGAGAGGTGTGTGAGTGACCATGACCCGGGAGAAATGTGTGTGAGACCGTGAACTGGGAGAGGTGTGTGTGAGACCGTGACCTGGGAGAGTCTTTTGTGACTATGACCGGGGAGAGGAATGAGTTACTATGACCTGGGAGAGGTGTGACAGTGACTGTGACCTAGGAGGGGTGTGTGAGTGACCGTGACCTGGGAGAGTTGTGTGAGACCGTGACCTGGGAGAAGTGTGTGAGACTGTTACCTGGGTGAGGAGTGAGTGACTATGACCTGGAAGACGTGTGTGAGTGACCGTGACCTGGGAGAGGTGTGTGAGTGACTGTGACCAGGGAGAGGTTATTGAGACCGTCACCTGGGAGAGGTGTGTGAGACCGTGACCTGGGAGAGGCATTTGTGACCATGACTTGGGAGAGGAGTGAGTGACCATGTCTTGGGAGAGGTGTGTGAGTGACCGTGACCTAGGAGAGGTGTGTGAGCCATGTCCTGGGAGAGGAGTGTGTGGGACAGTAACCTGGGAGAGGAGTGTGTGGGACAGTGACCTGGGAGAGGTGTGTGTGTAACCATGACCTGGGAGAGATGTGTGTGAGACCGTGACCAGGGCGAAGTGTGTGAGTGACCATGACCCGGGAGGGGTGTGTGTGAGACCGTGAACTGGGAGAGGTGTGTGTTAGACCGTGAACTGGGAGAGGTGTGTGTAGCCGTGACCTGGGAGAGGAGTGTGAGTGACCGTGACCTGGGAGAGGTGTGTGTGAGATCGTGACCTGGGAGAGGTGTGTGTGAGACCGTGACCTGGGAGAGGTGTGTGTAACCATGACCTAGGAGTTGTGTGTGAGTGACCATTACCTTGGAGAGGTGTGTGAGTGATCGTGACCTGGGAGAGGTGTGTGTGAGACCGTGACCTGGGAGAGTCTTTTGTGACCATGAACTGGGAGAGTAGTGAGTTACTATGACCTGGGAGAAGTGTGACAGTGACTGTGACCTAGGAGGGGTGTGAGAGTGACCGTGACCTGGGAGAGGTGTGTGAGACCGTGACCTGGGAGAAGTGTGTGAGACCGTTACCTGGGTGAGGAGTGAGAGACTATGACCTGGAAGACGTGTGTGAGTGCCCGTGACCTGGGAGAGGTGTGTGAGTGACCGTGACCTGGGAGAGGTTATTGAGACCGTGACCTGGGAGAGGTGTGTGAGACAGTGACCTGGGAGAGGCATTTGTGACCATGACTTGGGAGAGGAGTGAGTGACCGTGACTTGGGAGAGGTGTGTGAGTGACCGTGACCTGGGAGATGTGTGTGACTGACAGTGACCTCTGAGAGGTGTCTGTAAACGTGACCTGGGAGAGGTGTGTGAGTGACCATGACCCGGGAGAAATGTGTGTGAGACCGTGAACTGGGAGAGGTGTGTGTGAGACCGTGACCTGGGAGAGTCTTTTGTGACTATGACCGGGGAGAGGAATGAGTTACTATCACCTGGGAGAGGTGTGACAGTGACTGTGACCTAGGTGGGCTGTGTGAGTGACCGTGACCTGGGAGAGTTGCGTGAGACCGTGACCTGGGAGAAGTGTGTGAGACCGTTACCTGGGTGAGGAGTGAGTGACTATGACCTGGAAGACGTGTGTGAGTGACCGTGACATGGGAGAGGTGTGTGAGTGACTGTGACCAGGGAGAGGTTATTGAGACCGTCACCTGGGAGAGGTGTGTGAGACCGTGACCTGGGAGAGGCATTTGTGACCATGACTTGGGAGAGGAGTGAGTGACCGTGACTTGGGAGAGGTGTGTGAGTGACCGTGACCTAGGAGAGGAGTGTGTGGGACAGTGACCTGGGAGAGGAGTGTGTGGGACAGTGACCTGGGAGAGGTGTGTGTGTTACCATGACCTGGGAGAGGTGTATGAGATCTTGATCTGGGAGTGGAGTGAGTGACTATGACCTGGGAGAGGTGTGACAGTGATTGTGACCTAGCAGGTGTGTGTGAGTGACCGTGAACTGGGAGTGATGTCTGAGACCGCGACCTGGAGAGGTGTGTGTAACAGTGACCTGGGAGAGGTGTGTGAGTGACCGTTACCTGGGAGAGGTGTGTGTGTAACCATGACCTGGGAGAGGAGTGAGTGACTATGACCTGGGAGAGGCTTTAGTGACCATGACCTGGGAGAGGAGTGAGTGACTATGACCTGGGAGAGGTGTGTGAGTGACCGTGACCTGGGGGAGGTGTGAGTGAGACCGTGACCTGGGAGAGGTGTGTGAGTGACCGTGATTTGGGAGAGGAGTGTGTGGGACAGTGACCTGGAGAGGTGTGTGTAACCATGACCTCTGAGAGGTGTATGAGACCTTGACCTGGGAGAGGAGTGAGTGACTATGACCTGGGAGAGGTGTGACAGTGATTGTGACCTAGCAGGTGTGTGTGAGCGACCGTGAAATGGGAGTGATGTCTGAGACCGCGACCTGGGAGAGGTGTGTAAATGACAGGTACCTGGGCGAGGTGTGTGAGACCGTGACCTGGGAGGGCTGTGTGTAACCATGACCTGTGAGAGGTGTGTGTGAAACGGTGACCTGGGAGAGGTGTGTGTAACTGTGACCTGGGAGAGGTGTGTGAGTGACCATGACCTGGGAGAGGTGTGTGTGAGACCGTGACCTGGGAGAGACTTTTGTGACCATAACCTGAGAGAGGTGTGTGTGTAACCGTGACCTGGGAGAGGTGTGTGAGTGACCGTGACCTGGGAGACATGTGTGTGAGACCGTGACCTGGGAGAGACTTTTGTGACCATAACCTGGGAGAGGTGTGTGTGTAATCGTGACCTGAGAGAGGTGTGTGAGTGACCGTGACGTGGGAGAGGTGTGTGTGAGACCGTGACATCAGAGAGGTGTGTATGAGACGTGACCTGGGAGAGGTGTGTGAGATTGTGACCTGGGAGATGTGTGTGAAACCGTGATCTCGGAGAGGTGTGTGAATGACCGGTTCCTGGGAGAGGTATGTGAGTGACCATGACCTGGGGGATGTGTGTGAGACCATGACCTGGGATAGGTGTGCGAGATCGTGACCTGGGAGAAGTGTGTGAATGACCAGTACCTGGGAGAGGTGTGTGAGTGATCATGACCTGGGGGATGTGTGTGAGACTGTGACCTGGGAGAGGTGTGTGAGACCGTGACCTGGGAGAGGCATTTGTGACCATGACTTGGGAGAGGAGTGAGTGACCGTGACCTGGGAGAGGTGTGTGAGTGACCGTGACCTGGGAGATGTGTGTGACTGACAGTGACCTGGGAGAGGTGCTTGAGACCGTGACCTGTGAGAGGTGTGTGAGACCGTGACCTGGGAGAGGTGTGTGAGACTTTGACCTGGGAGCGCTGTGTGAGACCGTGACCTGGGAGAGGCATTTGTTACCATGACCTGGGAGAGGAGTGAGTGACCATGACCTGGGAGAAGTGTGAGAGTGACCGTGACCTGGGAGAGGTGTGTGAGTGACCGTGACCTAGGAGAGGAGTGTGTGGGACAGTGACCTGGGAGAGGAGTGTGTGGGACAGTGACCTGGGAGAGGTGTGTGTGTAACCATGACTTGGGAGAGGTGTATGAGATCTTGACCTGGGAGAGGAGTGAGTGACTATGACCTGGGAGAGGTGTGACAGTGATTGTGACCTAGCAGGTGTGTGTGAGTGACCATGACCTGGGAGAGGTGTGTGAGACCGTGATCTTGGAGAGGTGTCTGAGACCGTGATCTGGGAGTGATGTGTGAGACCGTGACCTGGGAGAGGTGTGTGAATGACAGGTACCTGGGCGAGGTGTGTGAGTGACCATGACCTGGGGGAGGTGTGTGAGTGACCGGTACCTGGGAGAGCAGTGTGTGTAACCGTGACCGGAAGAACTGTGTGTGAGACCGTGACCTGGGCAAGGTGTGTGAGTGACCGTGACCTGGGAGAGGTGTGTGTGAGACCGTCACCTGGGAGAGGTGTGTGTGATTATTGTGACCTGGGAGAGGTGTGTAAGTGACCGTGACCTGGGAGAGGCGTGTGTGAGACCGTCACCTGGGAGAAGTGTGTGTGATACCGTGACCTGCGAGAGGTGTGTGAGTGACCATGACACGGGAGAGATGTGTGTGAGACCGTGAACTGGGAGAGGTGTGTGAGACCGTGACCTGGGAGAAGTGTGTGAGACCATTACCTGGGTGAGGAGTGAGTGACTATGACCTGGAAGACGTGTGTGAGTGACCGTGACCTGGGAGAGGTGTGTGAGTGACTGTGACCAGGGAGAGGTTATTGAGACCGTCACCTGGGAGAGGTGTGTGAGACCGTGACATGGGAGAGTCATTTGTGACCATGACTTGGGAGAGGAGTGAGTGACCGTGACTTGGGAGAGGTGTGTGAGTGACCGTGACCTAGGAGAGGAGTTTGTGGGACGGTGACCTGGGAGAGGAGTGTGTGGGACAGTGACCTGGGAGAGGCGTGTGTGTAACCATGACCTGGGAGAGGTGTATGAGATCTTGATCTGGGAGAGGAGTGAGTGACTATGACCTGGGAGAGGTGTGACAGTGATTGTGACCTAGCAGGTGTTTGTGAGTGACCGTGAACTGGAAGTGATGTCTGAGACCGCGACCTGGGAGAGGTGTGTGTAACAGTGAACTGGGAGAGGTGTGTGAGTGACCGTTACCTGGGAGAGGTGTGTGTGTAACCATGACCTGGGAGAGGAGTGTGAGACCGTGACCTGGGAGAGGCTTTTGTGACCAGGACCTGGGAGAGGAGTGAGTGACTATGACCTGAGAGAGGCTTTTGTGACCATGACCTGGGAGAGGAGTGAGTGACTATGACCTGGGAGAGGTGTGACAATGATTGTGACCTAGGAGGGGTGTGTGATTGACCGTGAGCTGCGAGAGGTGTGTGAGTGACGATGACCTGGGGGAGGTGTGTGTGAGACCGTGACCTGGGTGAGGTGTGTGAGTGACCGTGACCTGGGGGAGGTGTGAGTGAGACCGTGACCTGGGAGAGGTGTGTGAGTGATCGTGATTTGGGAGAGGAGTGTGTGGGACAGTGACCTGGAGAGGTGTGTGTAACCATGTCCTGGGAGAGGTGTATGAGACCTTGACCTGGGAGAGGAGTGAGTGACTATGACCTGGGAGAGGTGTGACAGTGATTGTGACCTAGCAGGGGTGTGTGATTGACCGTGAGCTGCGAGACGTGTGTGAGTGACGATGACCTGGGTGAGGTGTGTGTGAGACCGTGACCTGGGTGAGGTGTGTGAGTGACCGTGACCTGGGGGAGGTGTGAGTGAGACCGTGACCTGGGAGAGGTGTGTGAGTGACCGTGATTTGGGAGAGGAGTGTGTGGGACAGTGACCTGGAGAGGTGTGTGTAACCATGACCTGGGAGAGGTGTATGAGACCTTGACCTGGGAGAGGAGTGAGTGACTATGACCTGGGAGAGGTGTGACAGTGATTGTGACCTAGCAGGTGTGTGTGAGTGACCGTGAACTGGGAGTGATGTCTGAGACCGCGACCTGGGAGAGGTGTGTGAATGACAGGTACCTGGGCGAGGTGTGTGAGACCGTGACCTGGGAGGGCTGTGTGTAACCATGACCTGTGAGAGGTGTGTGTGAAACGGTGACCTGGGAGAGGTGTGTGTAACTGTGACCTGGGAGAGGTGTGTGAGTGACCATGACCTGGGAGAGGTGTGTGTGAGACCGTGACCTGGGAGAGGTGTGTGAGTGACCGTGACCTGGGAGACGTGTGTGTGAGACCGTGACCTGGGAGAGACTTTTGTGACCATAACCTGGGAGACGTGTGTGTGTAACCGTGACCTGAGAGAGGTGTGTGAGTCACCGTGACGTGGGAATGGTGTGTGTGAGATCGTGACATGAGAGAGGTGTGTATGAGACGTGACCTGGGAGAGGTGTGTGAGATTGTGACCTGGGAGATGTGTGTGAAACCGTGATCTCGGAGAGGTGTGTGAATGACCGTTTCCTGGGAGAGGTGTGTGAGTGAGCATGACCTGGGGGATGTGTGTGAGACTGTGACCTGGGAGAGGCATTTGTGACCATGACTTGGAAGAGGAGTGAGTGACCGTGACCTGGGAGAGGTGTGTGAGTGACCGTGACCTGGGAGATGTGTGTGACTGACAGTGACCTGGGAAAGGGGTTTGAGACCGTGACCTGTGAGAGGTGTGTGAGACCGTGACCTGGGAGAGGTGTGTGAGACTTTGACCTGGGAGCGCTGTGTGAGACCGTGACCTGGGAGAGGCATTTGTGACCATGACCTGGGAGAGGAGTAAGTGACCATGACCTGGGAGAAGTGTGAGAGTGACCGTGACCTGGGAGAGGTGTGTGAGTGACCGTGACCTAGGAGAGGAGTATGTGGGACAGTGACCTGGGAGAGGAGTGTGTGGGACAGTGACCTGGGAGAGGTGTGTGTGTAACCATGACCTGGGAGAGGTGTATGAGATTTTGACCTGGGAGAGGAGTGAGTGACTATGACCTGGGAGAGGTGTGACAGTGATTGTGACCTAGCAGGTGTGTGTGAGTGATCATGACCTGGGAGAGGTGTGTGAGACCGTGATCTTGGAGAGGTGGCTGAGACCGTGATCTGGGAGTGATGTGTGAGACCGTGACCTGGGAGAGGTGTGTGAATGACAGGTACCTGGGCGAGGTGTGTGAGTGACCATGACCTGGGAGAGGTGTGTGAGTGACCGGTACCTGGGAGATCAGTGTGTGTAACCGTGACCGGAAGAGCTGTGTGTGAGACCGTGACCTGGGCAAGTTGTGTGAGTGACCGTGACCTGGGAGAGGTGTGTGTGAGACCGTCACCTGGGAGAGGTGTGTGTGATTATTGTGACCTGGGAGAGGTGTGTGAGTGACCGTGACCTGGGAGAGGCGTGTGTGAGACCGTCACCTGGGAGAGGTGTGTGTGATACCGTGACCTGGGAGAGGTGTGTGTAACAGTGACCTGGGAGAGGTGTGTGTAACCATGACCTAGGTGTGGTGTGAGTGACCGTGACCTGGGAGAGGAGTGTGTGAGATCGTGACCTGGGAGAGGTGTGTGTGAGACCGTGAACTGGGAGAGGTGTGTGTAACCATGACCTAGGAGTTGTGTGTGAGTGACCATTACCTTGGAGAGGTGTGTGAGTGACCGTGACCTGGGAGAGGTGTGTGTGAGACCGTGACCTGGGAGAGTCTTTTGTGACCATGAACTGGGAGAGTAGTGAGTTACTATGACCTGGGAGAGGTGTGACAGTGACTGTGACCTAGGAGGGGTGTGAGAGTGACCGTGACCTGGGAGAGGTGTGTGAGACCGTGACCTGGGAGAAGTGTGTGAGACCGTTACCTGGGTGAGGAGTGAGAGACTATGACCTGGAAGACGTGTGTGAGTGCCCGTGACCTGGGAGAGGTGTGTGAGTGACCGTGACCTGGGAGAGGTTATTGAGACCGTGACCTGGGAGAGGTGTGTGAGACCGTGACCTGGGAGAGGCATTTGTGACCATGACTTGGGAGAGGAGTGAGTGACCGTGACTTGGGAGAGGTGTGTGAGTGACCGTGACCTGGGAGATGTGTGTGACTGACAGTGACCTCTGAGAGGTGTCTGTAAACGTGACCTGGGAGAGGTGTGTGAGTGACCATGACCTGGGAGAGATGTGTGTGAGACCGTGACAAGGGCGAAGTGTGTGAGTGACCATGACCCGGGAGAGATGTGTGTGAGACCGTGAACTGGGAGAGGTGTGTGTGAGACCGTGAACTGGGAGAGGTGTGTGTAACCGTGACCTGGGAGAGGTGTGTGAGTGACCATGACCCGGGAGAAATGTGTGTGAGACCGTGAACTGGGAGAGGTGTGTGTGAGACCGTGACCTGGGAGAGTCTTTTGTGACTATGACCGGGGAGAGGAATGAGTTACTATGACCTGGGAGAGGTGTGACAGTGACTGTGACCTAGGAGGGGTGTGTGAGTGACCGTGACCTGGGAGAGTTGTGTGAGACCGTGACCTGGGAGAAGTGTGTGAGACCGTTACCTGGGTGAGGAGTGAGTGACTATGACCTGGAAGACGTGTGTGAGTGACCGTGACCTGGGAGAGGTGTGTGAGTGACTGTGACCAGGGAGAGGTTATTGAGACCGTCACCTGGGAGAGGTGTGTGAGACCGTGACCTGGGAGAGGCATTTGTGACCATGACTTGGGAGAGGAGTGAGTGACCGTGACTTGGGAGAGGTGTGTGAGTGACCGTGACCTAGGAGAGGTGTGTGAGCCATGTCCTGGGAGAGGAGTGTGTGGGACAGTAACCTGGGAGAGGAGTGTGTGGGACAGTGACCTGGGAGAGTTGTGTGTGTAACCATGACCTGGGAGAGATGTGTGTGAGACCGTGACCAGGGCGAAGTGTGTGAGTGACCATGACCCGGGAGGGGTGTGTGTGAGACCGTGAACTGGGAGAGGTGTGTGAGTGACCGTGACGTGGGAGAGGTATGTGAGTGACCATGACCTGGGGGATGTGTGTGAGACCGTGACCTGGGAAAGGTGTGCGAGATCGTGACCTGGGAGAAGTGTGTGAATGACCAGTACCTGGGAGAGGTGTGTGAGTGATCATGACCTGGGGGATGTATGTGAGACTGTGACCTGGGAGAGGTGTGTGAGACCGTGACCTGGGAGAGGCATTTGTGACCATGACTTGGGAGAGGAGTGAGTGACCGTGACCTGGGAGAGGTGTGTGAGTGACCGTGACCTGGGAGATGTGTGTGACTGACAGTGACCTGGGAGAGGTGCTTGAGACCGTGACCTGTGAGAGGTGTGTGAGACCGTGACCTGGGAGAGGTGTGTGAGACTTTGACCTGGGAGCGCTGTGTGAGACCGTGACCTGGGAGAGGCATTTGTTACCATGACCTGGGAGAGGAGTGAGTGACCATGACCTGGGAGAAGTGTGAGAGTGACCGTGACCTGGGAGAGGTGTGTGAGTGACCGTGACCTAGGAGAGGAGTGTGTGGGACAGTGACCTGGGAGAGGTGTGTGTGTAACCATGACTTGGGAGAGGTGTATGAGATCTTGACCTGGGAGAGGAGTGAGTGACTATGACCTGGGAGAGGTGTGACAGTGATTGTGACCTAGCAGGTGTGTGTGAGTGACCATGACCTGGGAGAGGTGTGTGAGACCGTGATCTTGGAGAGGTGTCTGAGACCGTGATCTGGGAGTGATGTGTGAGACCGTGACCTGGGAGAGGTGTGTGAATGACAGGTACCTGGGCGAGGTGTGTGAGTGACCATGACCTGGGGGAGGTGTGTGAGTGACCGGTACCTGGGAGAGCAGTGTGAGTAACCGTGACCGGAAGAACTGTGTGTGAGACCGTGACCTGGGCAAGGTGTGTGAGTGACCGTGACCTGGGAGAGGTGTGTGTGAGACCGTCACCTGGGAGAGGTGTGTGTGATTATTGTGACCTGGGAGAGGTGTGTGAGTGACCGTGACCTGGGAGAGGCGTGCGTGAGACCGTCACCTGGGAGAGGTGTGTGTGATACCGTGACCTGGGCAAGGTGTGTGAGTGACCGTGACCTGGGAGAGGCGTGTGTGAGACCGTCACCTGGGAGAGATGTGTGTAACCGTGACCTGCGAGAGGTGTGTGAGTGACCATGACCCGGGAGAGATGTGTGTGAGACCGTGAACTGGGAGAGGTGTGTGTGAGACCGTGACCTGGGAGAGTCTTTTGTGACCATGACCGGGGAGAGGAATGAGTTACTATGACCTGGGAGAGTTGTGACAGTGACTGTGACCTAGGAGGGGTGTGTGAGTGACCGTGACCTGGGAGAGGTGTGTGAGACCGTGACCTGGGAGAAGTGTGTGAGACCATTACCTGGGTGAGGAGTGAGTGACTATGACCTGGAAGACGTGTGTGAGTGACCGTGACCTGGGAGATGTGTGTGAGTGACTGTGACCAGGGAGAGGTTATTGAGACCGTCACCTGGGAGAGGTGTGTGAGACCGTGACCTGGGAGAGTCATTTGTGACCATGACTTGGGAGAGGAGTGAGTGACCGTGACTTGGGAGAGGTGTGTGAGTGACCGTGACCTAGGAGAGGAGTGTGTGGGACGGTGACCTGGGAGAGGAGTGTGTGGGACAGTGACCTGGGAGAGGTGTGTGTGTAACCATGACCTGGGAGAGGTGTATGAGATCTTGATCTGGGAGAGGAGTGAGTGACTATGACCTGGGAGAGGTGTGACAGTGATTGTGACCTAGCAGGTGTTTGTGAGTGACCGTGAACTGGACGTGATGTCTGAGACCGCGACCTGGGAGAGGTGTGTGTAACAGTGACCTGGGAGAGGTGTGTGAGTGACCGTTACCTGGGAGAGGTGTGTGTGTAACCATGACCTGGGAGAGGAGTGTGAGACCGTGACCTGGGAGAGGCTTTTGTGACCAGGACCTGGGAGAGGAGTGAGTGACTATGACCTGAGAGAGGCTTTTGTGACCATGACCTGGGAGAGGAGTGAGTGACTATGACCTGGGAGAGGTGTGACAATGATTGTGATCTAGGAGGGGTGTGTGATTGACCGTGAGCTGCGAGAGGTGTGTGAGTGACGATCACCTGGGGGAGGTGTGTGTGAGACCGTGACCTGGGTGAGGTGTGTGAGTGACCGTGACCTGGGGGAGGTGTGAGTGAGACCGTGACCTGGGAGAGGTGTGTGAGTGATCGTGATTTGGGAGAGGAGTGTGTGGGACAGTGACCTGGAGAGGTGTGTGTAACCATGACCTGGGAGAGGTGTATGAGACCTTGACCTGGGAGAGGAGTGAGTGACTATGACCTGGGAGAGGTGTGACAGTGATTGTGACCTAGCAGGGGTGTGTGAGTGACCGTGAACTGGGAGTGATGTCTGAGCCCGCGACCTGGGAGAGGTGTGTGAATGACAGGTACCTGGGCGAGGTGTGTGAGACCGTGACCTGGGAGGGCTGTGTGTAACCATGACCTGTGAGAGGTGTGTGTGAAACGGTGACCTGGGAGAGGTGTGTGTAACTGTGACCTGGGAGAGGTGTGTGAGTGACCATGACCTGGGAGAGGTGTGTGTGAGACCGTGACCTGGGAGAGGTGTATGAGTGACCGTGACCTGGGAGACGTGTGTATGAGACGTGACCTGGGAGAGGTGTGTGAGATTGTGACCTGGGAGATGTGTGTGAAACCGTGATCTCGGAGAGGTGTGTGAATGACCGGATCCTGGGAGAGGTGTGTGAGTGAGCATGACCTGGGGGATGTGTGTGAGACCGTGACCTGGGAAAGGTGTGCGAGATCGTGACCTGGGAGAAGTGTGTGAATGACCAGTACCTGGGAGAGGTGTGTGAGTGATCATGACCTGGGAGGTGTGTGTGAGACTGTGACCTGGGAGAGGTGTGTGAGACCGTGACCTGGGAGAGGCATTTGTGACCATGACTTGGAAGAGGAGTGAGTGACCGTGACCTGGGAGAGGTGTTTGAGTGACCGTGACCTGGGAGATGTGTGTGACTGACAGTGACCTGGGAGAGGGGTTTGAGACCGTGACCTGTGAGAGGTGTGTGAGACCGTGACCTGGGAGAGGTGTGTGAGACTTTGACCTGGGAGCGCTGTGTGAGACCGTGACCTGGGAGAGGCATTTGTGACCATGACCTGGGAGAGGAGTAAGTGACCATGACCTGGGAGAAGTGTGAGAGTGACCGTGACCTGGGAGAGGTGTGTGAGTGACCGTGACCTAGGAGAGGAGTATGTGGGACAGTGACCTGGGAGAGGTGTGTGTGTAACCATGACCTGGGAGAGGTGTATGAGATCTTGACCTGGGAGAGGAGTGAGTGACTATGACCTGGGAGAAGTGTGACAGTGATTGTGACCTAGCAGGTGTGTGTGAGTGACCATGACCTGGGAGAGGTGTGTGAGACCGTGATCTTGGAGAGGTGCCTGAGACCGTGATCTGGGAGTGATGTGTGAGACCGTGACCTGGGAGAGGTGTGTGAATGACAGGTACCTGGGCGAGGTGTGTGAGTGACCATGACCTGGGGGAGGTGTGTGAGTGACCGGTACCTGGGAGAGCAGTGTGTGTAACCGTGACCGGAAGAGCTGTGTGTGAGACCGTGACCTGGGCAAGGTGTGTGAGTGACCGTGACCTGGGAGAGGTGTGTGTGAGACCGTCACCTGGGAGAGGTGTGTGTGATTATTGTGACCTGGGAGAGGTGTGTGAGTGACCGTGACCTGTGAGAGGCGTGTGTGAGACCGTCACCTGGGAGAGGTGTGTGTGATACCGTGACCTGGGCAAGGTGTGTGAGTGACCGTGACCTGGGAGAGGCGTGTGTGAGACCGTCACCTGGGAGAGGTGTGTGTGATACCGTGACCTGGGAGAGGTGTGGGTAACAGTGACCTGGGAGAGGTGTGTGAGTGACTGTGACCTGGGAGAGGTGTGTGTAACCGTGACCTGGGAGAGGTGTGTGAGCCCGTGACCTGGGAGAGGTGTGTGAGTGACAATGACCTGGGAGATGTGTGTGAGACCGGGATCTGGGAGAGGTTTGTGTAACCATGACCTGGGAGAGGAGTGTGAGTGACCTTGACCTGGGAGAGGTGTGTGTGAGACCGTGACCTGGGAGAGGCATTTGTGACCATGACTTGGAAGAGGAGTGAGTGACCGTGACCTGGGAGAGGTGTTTGAGTGACCGTGACCTGGGAGATGTGTGTGACTGACAGTGACCTGGGAGAGGGGTTTGAGACCGTGACCTGTGAGAGGTGTGTGAGACCGTGACCTGGGAGAGGTGTGTGAGACTTTGACCTGGGAGCGCTGTGTGAGACCGTGACCTGGGAGAGGCATTTGTGACCATGACCTGGGAGAGGAGTAAGTGACCATGACCTGGGAGAAGTGTGAGAGTGACCGTGACCTGGGAGAGGTGTGTGAGTGACCGTGACCTAGGAGAGGAGTATGTGGGACAGTGACCTGGGAGAGGTGTGTGTGTAACCATGACCTGGGAGAGGTGTATGAGATCTTGACCTGGGAGAGGAGTGAGTGACTATGACCTGGGAGAAGTGTGACAGTGATTGTGACCTAGCAGGTGTGTGTGAGTGACCATGACCTGGGAGAGGTGTGTGAGACCGTGATCTTGGAGAGGTGCCTGAGACCGTGATCTGGGAGTGATGTGTGAGACCGTGACCTGGGAGAGGTGTGTGAATGACAGGTACCTGGGCGAGGTGTGTGAGTGACCATGACCTGGGGGAGGTGTGTGAGTGACCGGTACCTGGGAGAGCAGTGTGTGTAACCGTGACCGGAAGAGCTGTGTGTGAGACCGTGACCTGGGCAAGGTGTGTGAGTGACCGTGACCTGGGAGAGGTGTGTGTGAGACCGTCACCTGGGAGAGGTGTGTGTGATTATTGTGACCTGGGAGAGGTGTGTGAGTGACCGTGACCTGTGAGAGGCGTGTGTGAGACCGTCACCTGGGAGAGGTGTGTGTGATACCGTGACCTGGGCAAGGTGTGTGAGTGACCGTGACCTGGGAGAGGCGTGTGTGAGACCGTCACCTGGGAGAGGTGTGTGTGATACCGTGACCTGGGAGAGGTGTGGGTAACAGTGACCTGGGAGAGGTGTGTGAGTGACTGTGACCTGGGAGAGGTGTGTGTAACCGTGACCTGGGAGAGGTGTGTGAGCCCGTGACCTGGGAGAGGTGTGTGAGTGACAATGACCTGGGAGATGTGTGTGAGACCGGGATCTGGGAGAGGTTTGTGTAACCATGACCTGGGAGAGGTGTGTGAGTGACCTTGACCTGGGAGAGGTGTGTGTGAGACCGTCACCTGGGAGAGGTGTGTGTGATACCGTGACCTGGGAGAGGTGTGTGTAACAGTGACCTGGGAGAGGTGTGTGAGTGACCGTTACCTGGGAGAGGTGTGTGTGTAACCATGACCTGGGAGAGGAGTGTGAGACCGTGACCTGGGAGAGGCTTTTGTGACCAGGACCTGGGAGAGGAGTGAGTGACTATGACCTGGGAGAGGCTTTTGTGACCATGACCTGGGAGAGGTGTGAGTGACTGTGACCTGGGAGAGGTGTGACAATGATTGTGACCTTGGAGGGGTGTGTGATTGACCGTGAGCTGCGAGAGGTGTGTGAGTGACGATGACCTGGGTGAGGTGTGTGTGAGACCGTGACCTGGGTGAGGTGTGTGAGTGACCGTGACCTGGGGGAGGTGTGAGTGAGTCCGTGACCTGGGAGAGGTGTGTGAGTGACCGTGATTTGGGAGAGGAGTGTGTGGGACAGTGACCTGGAGAGGTTTGTGTAACCATGACCTGGGAGAGGTGTATGAGACCTTGACCTGGGAGAGGAGTGAGTGACTATGACTGGGAGAGGTGTGACAGTGATTGTGACCTAGCAGGTGTGTGTGAGTGACCGTGAACTGGGAGTGATGTCTGAGACCGCGACCTGGGAGAGGTGTGTGAATGACAGGTACCTGGGCGAGGTGTGTGAATGACAGGTACCTGGGCGAGGTGTGTGAGACCGTGACCTGGGAGGGCTGTGTGTAACCATGACCTGGGAGAGGTGTGTGAGTGACCTTGACCTGGGAGAGGTCTGTGTGAGACCGTCACCTGGGAGAGGTGTGTGATACCGTGACCTGGGAGAGGTGTGTGTAACAGTGACCTGGGAGAGGTGTGTGAGTGACCGTTACCTGGGAGAGGTGTGTGTGTAACCATGACCTGGGAGAGGAGTGTGAGACCGTGACCTGGGAGAGGCTTTTGTGACCAGGACCTGGGAGAAGAGTGAGTGACTATGACCTGGGAGAGGTGTATGAGACCTTGACCTGGGAGAGGAGTGAGTGACTATGACCTGGGAGAGGTGTGACAATGATTGTGACCTAGCAGGTGTGTGTGAGTGACCGTGAACTGGGAGTGATGTGTGAGACCGCGATCTGGGAGATGTGTGTGAATGACAGGTACCTGGGCGAGGTGTGTGAGACCGTGACCTGGGAGGGCTTTGTGTAACCATGACCTGGGAGAGCTGTGTGAGTGACCGATACCTGGGAGAGCAGTGTGTGTAACCGTGACCGGAAGAGCTGTGTGTGAGACCGTGACCTGGGCAAGGTGTGTGAGTGACCGTGACCTGGGAGAGGTGTGTGTGAGACCGTGACCTGGGAGAGTTGTGTGTGTAACCATGACCTGGGAGAGGTGTGTGTGTAACCATGACCTGGGAGAGGTGTGTGTGAGATCGTGACCTGGGAGAGGCTTTTGTGACCATGACCAGGGAGAGGAGTGAGTGACTATGACCTGGGAGAGGTGTGACAGTGACTGTGACCTAGGAGGTGTGTTTGAGTGACCATGACCTGGGGGAGGAGTGAGTGACCATGACCTGGGAGAAGTGTGAGAGTGATTGTGACCTGGGAGAGGTGTGTGAGTGACCGGGACCTGGGAGAGGTGTTTGAGACCGTGACCTGGGAGAGGTGTGTGTGAGACTGTGACCTGCTAGAGGAGTGAGTGACCGTGATCTGGGAGATGTGTGTGTCAGACCGTGACCTGGGAGAGCTGTGTGTGAGACCGTGACCTGGGAGATGAGTGAGTGACCATGGCCTGGGAGAAGTGTGTGAGTGACCGTGACCTGGGAGAGGTGTGTGACTGACCATGACCTGAGAGTGGTGTGTGTGAGACCGTGACCTGTGCGAGGTGTGTGACTGACCGTGACCTGGGAGAGGTGTGTGTGAGACAGTGACCTGGGAGAGGTGTTTGTAAACGTGACCTGGGAGAGGTGTGTGAGTGACGATGACCTGGGAGAGATGTCTGTGAGACCGTGACCAGGGCGATGTGTGTGAGTGACCATGACCTGGGAGAGGTATGTGTGAGACAGTGACCTGGGAGAGGTGTGTGTAACCGTGACCTGGGAGAGGTGTGTGAGTGACCGTGTCCTGGGAGAGGAGTGTGAGTGACCGTGACCTGGGAGAGGTGTGTGTGGGACCGTGACCTCGGAGAGGTGTTTGTAACCATGACCTAGGAGTTGTGTGTGAGTGTCCATGACCTAGGAGAGGTGTGTGAGTAAAGATGACCTGGGAGAGGTGTGTGTAACCATGACCTCAGGGAGTTGTGTGTAACCATGACCTGGGAGAGGTGTCTGAGACCAGAACCTGGGAGAGGTGTGTGAGTGACCATGACCTGGGAGAGGTGTATGTAATCATGACCTGGGGGAGGTGTGTGAGACTGTGACCTGGGAGGTGTGTGTGAAACCGTGATCTCGGAGAGGTGTGTGAATGACCAGTACCTGGGAGAGGTGTGTGAGTGACCATGACCTGGGGGATATGTGTTAGACCATGACCTGGGAGTGGTGTTTGAGACCATGACCTGGGAGAGGTGTGTGAATCACCATGAACTGGGAGAGGTGTGTGTAACCATGACCTGGGAGAGGTGTGTGTGAGACCGTGACCTGGGAGAGGTGTGTGAGTGACCATGACCTGGGATAAGTGTGTGAGACCATGAGCTGGGAGAAGTTTGTGGAACCATGACCTGGAGAGTTGTGTGAGTGACCGTGACCTGGGAGAGGTGTGTGTGAGACCGTGACCTGGGAGAGTTTTGTGTGTAACCGTAACCTGGCAGAGGTGTGTGAGTAACCATGATCTGGGAGAGATGTGTGTGAGACCGTGAACTGGGAGTGGTGTGTGAGACCATGACCTGGGAGAGGTGTGTGAATGACAGGTACCTGGGCGAGGTGTAGGTGTAACCATGACATGGGAGAGGTGTGTGAGTGACGGTGACCTGGGAGAGGTCTGTGTGAGACCGTGACCTGGGAGAGTTGTGTGTGTAACCATGACCTGGGAGAGGTGTGTGTGAGACCATGAACTGGGAGAGTCTTTTGTGACCATGACCTGGGAGAGGAGTGAGTGACTATGACCTGGGAGAGGTGTGACAGTGACTGTGACCTAGGAGGGGTGTGTGAGTGACCGTGATCTGGGAGAGGTGTGTGAGACCGTGACCTGGGAGAGGTGTGTGAGTGACCGTGACCTGGGAGAGGTGTGTGTGTAACCGTGACCTGGGAGAGGTGTGTGAGTGACCATGACCTGGGAGAGATGTGTGTGAGACCGTGACCAGGGCGATGTGTGTGAGTGACCGTGACCTGGGGGGAGCTGTGTGAGACCGTGACCTGGGAGAGGTGTGTGTGAGACCGTCACCTGGGAGAGGTGTGTGAGTGACCATGACCTGGGAGAAGTGTGTGAGACCGTGAGCTGGGAGAGGTTTGTGCAACCATGACCTGGGAGAGGTGTGTGAGTGACTATAACCTGCGAGAGGTGTGACAGTGATTGTTACCTAGCAGCGGTGTGTGAGTGACCGTGACCTGGGAGAGGTGTGTGAGACCGTGACCTGGGAGAGGTGTGTGAGACCGTGATCTGGGAGAGGTGTGAGTGACTGTAACCTGGGAGAGGACTGTGAGACCGTGAACTGGGAAAAGTGTGTGTGAGTGACCATGACCTTGGAGAGGTGTGTGAGTGACCGTGACCTTGGAGAGGTGTGTGAGTGACCATGAACTGGGAGAAGTGTGTGAGACCGTGAGCTGGGAGAGGTTTGTGCAACCATGACCTGGGAGAGGTGTGTGAGTGACTATGATCTGCGAGAGGTGTGACAGTGATTGTGACCTAGCAGGGTTGTGTGAGTGACCGTGACCTGGGAGAGGTGTGTGTGAGATCGTGACCTGGAAGAGGCTTTTGTGAACATGACCTGGGAGAGGAGTGAGTGACTATGACCTGGGAGAGGTGTGACAGTGACTGTGACCTAGGAGGGGTGTGTGAGTGACCGTGATCTGGGAGAGGTGTGTGAGACCGTGACCTGGAAGAGGTGTGTGAGTGACCGTGACCTGGGAGAGGTGTGTGTGAGTGACTGTGACCTGGGAGAGGTGTGTGAGACCGTGATCTGGGAGAGGTGTGTGAGACCTTGACCTGGGAGCGGTGTGTGAGACCGTGACCTGGGAGAGGCATTTGTGACCATTACCTGGGAGAGGAGTGTGTGACCATCACCTGGGTGAAGTGTGATAGTGGCCGTGACCTGGGAGAGGTGTGTGAGTGACCGTGACCTGGGAGAGGTGTTTGAGACCGTGACCTGGTAGAGGAGTGAGTGACCGTGATCTGGGAGATGTGTGTGTCAGACCGTGAGCCGGGAGAGGTGTGTGTGAGACCTTGACCTGGGAGAGGTATGTGAGTGACCATGACCTGAGAGTGGTGTGTGTGAGACCGTGACCTGGGCGAGGTGTGTGTGAGACAGTGACTTGGGAGAGGTGTGTGTAAACGTGACCTGGGAGAGGTGTGTGAGTGACCATGACCTGGGAGAGATGTGTGTGAGACCGTGACCAGGGCAAAGTGTGTGAGTGACCATGACCCGGGAGGGGTGTGTGTGAGACCATGAACTGGGACAGGTGTGTGTGAGACCGTGAACTGGGAGAGGTGTGTGTAGCCGTGACCTGGGAGAGGAGTGTGAGTGACCGTGACCTGGGAGAGGTCTGTGTGAGATCGTGACCTGGGAGAGGTGTGTGTGAGACCGTGACCTGGGAGAGGTGTGTGTAACCATGACCTAGGAGTTGTGTGTGAGTGACCATTACCTAGGAGAGGTGTGTGAGTGACCGTGACCTGGGAGATGTGTGTGACTAACAGTGACCTCTGAGAGGTGTCCGTAAACGTGACCTGGGAGAGGTGTGTGAGTGACCATGACCTGGGAGAGATGTGTGTGAGACCGTGAACTGGGAGAGGTGTGTGTGAGACCGTGAACTGGGAGAGGTGTGTGTAACCGTGACCTGGGAGAGGTGTGTGAGTGACCATGACCCGGGAGAGATGTGTGTGAGACCGTGAACTGGGAGAGGTGTGTGTGAGACCATGACCTGGGAGAGTCTTTTGTGACCATGACCGGGGAGAGGAATGAGTTACTATGACCTGGGAGAGGTGTGACAGTGACTGTGACCTAGGAGGGGTGTGTGAGTGACCGTGACCTGGGAGAGGTGTGTGAGACCGTGACCTGGGAGAAGTGTGTGAGACCGTTACCTGGGAGAGGTGTGTGAGACCGTGACCTGGGAGAGGTGTGTGAGACCTTGACCTGGGAGCGGTGTGTGAGACCGTGACCTGGGAGAGGTGTGTGAGACCTTGACCTGGGAGCGGTGTGTGAGACTGTGACCTGGGAGAGGCATTTGTGACCATGACCTGGGAGAGGAGTGAGTGACCATGACCTGGGAGAAGTGTGAGAGTGACCATGACCTGGGAGAGGTGTGTGAGTGACCGTGACCTGGGAGAGGTGTGTGTAACCATGACCTAGGAGTTGTGTGTGAGTGACCATTACCTAGGAGAGGTGTGTGAGTGACCGTGACCTGGAGAACTGTGTGTGAGACCGTGACCTGGGAGAGTCTTTTGTGACCATGAACTGGGAGAGTAGTGAGTTACTATGACCTCGGAGAGGTGTGACAGTGACTGTGACCTAGGAGGGGTGTGAGAGTGACCGTGACCTGGGAGAGGTGTGTGAGACCGTGATCTGGGAGAGGTGTGTGAGACCGTGACCTGGGAGAAGTGTGTGAGACCGTTACCTGGGTGAGGAGTGAGAGACTATGACCTGGGAGAGGCTTTTGTGACCATGACCTGGGAGAGGAGTGAGTGACTGTGACCTGGGAGAGGTGTGACAATGATTGTGACCTTGGAGGGGTGTGTGATTGACCGTGAGCTGCGAGAGGTGTGTGAGTGACGATGACCTGGGTGAGGTGTGTGTGAGACCGTGACCTGGGTGAGGTGTGTGAGTGACCGTGACCTGGGGGAGGTGTGAGTGAGTCCGTGACCTGGGAGAGGTGTGTGAGTGACCGTGATTTGGGAGAGGAGTGTGTGGGACAGTGACCTGGAGAGGTTTGTGTAACCATGACCTGGGAGAGGTGTATGAGACCTTGACCTGGGAGAGGAGTGAGTGACTATGACCTGGGAGAGGTGTGACAGTGATTGTGACCTAGCAGGTGTGTGTGAGTGACCGTGAACTGGGAGTGATGTCTGAGACCGCGACCTGGGAGAGGTGTGTGAATGACAGGTACCTGGGCGAGGTGTGTGAATGACAGGTACCTGGGCGAGGTGTGTGAGACCGTGACCTGGGAGGGCTGTGTGTAACCATGACCTGGGAGAGGTGTGTGAGTGACCTTGACCTGGGAGAGGTGTGTGTGAGACCGTCACCTGGGAGAGGTGTGTGATACCGTGACCTGGGAGAGGTGTGTGTAACAGTGACCTGGGAGAGGTGTGTGAGTGACCGTTACCTGGGAGAGGTGTGTGTGTAACCATGACCTGGGAGAGGAGTGTGAGACCGTGACCTGGGAGAGGCTTTTGTGACCAGGACCTGGGAGAAGAGTGAGTGACTATGACCTGGGAGAGGTGTATGAGACCTTGACCTGGGAGAGGAGTGAGTGACTATGACCTGGGAGAGGTGTGACAATGATTGTGACCTAGCAGGTGTGTGTGAGTGACCGTGAACTGGGAGTGATGTGTGAGACCGCGATCTGGGAGATGTGTGTGAATGACAGGTACCTGGGCGAGGTGTGTGAGACCGTGACCTGGGAGGGCTTTGTGTAACCATGACCTGGGAGAGCTGTGTGAGTGACCGATACCTGGGAGAGCAGTGTGTGTAACCGTGACCGGAAGAGCTGTGTGTGAGACCGTGACCTGGGCAAGGTGTGTGAGTGACCGTGACCTGGGAGAGGTGTGTGTGAGACCGTGACCTGGGAGAGTTGTGTGTGTAACCATGACCTGGGAGAGGTGTGTGTGTAACCATGACCTGGGAGAGGTGTGTGTGAGATCGTGACCTGGGAGAGGCTTTTGTGACCATGACCAGGGAGAGGAGTGAGTGACTATGACCTGGGAGAGGTGTGACAGTGACTGTGACCTAGGAGGTGTGTTTCAGTGACCATGACCTGGGGGAGGAGTGAGTGACCATGACCTGGGAGAAGTGTGAGAGTGATTGTGACCTGGGAGAGGTGTGTGAGTGACCGGGACCTGGGAGAGGTGTTTGAGACCGTGACCTGGGAGAGGTGTGTGTGAGACTGTGACCTGCTAGAGGAGTGAGTGACCGTGATCTGGGAGATGTGTGTGTCAGACCGTGACCTGGGAGAGGTGTGTGTGAGACCGTGACCTGGGAGATGAGTGAGTGACCATGGCCTGGGAGAAGTGTGTGAGTGACCGTGACCTGGGAGAGGTGTGTGACTGACCATGACCTGAGAGTGGTGTGTGTGAGACCGTGACCTGTGCGAGGTGTGTGACTGACCGTGACCTGGGAGAGGTGTGTGTGAGACAGTGACCTGGGAGAGGTGTTTGTAAACGTGACCTGGGAGAGGTGTGTGAGTGACGATGACCTGGGAGAGATGTCTGTGAGACCGTGACCAGGGCGATGTGTGTGAGTGACCATGACCTGGGAGAGGTATGTGTGAGACAGTGACCTGGGAGAGGTGTGTGTAACCGTGACCTGGGAGAGGTGTGTGAGTGACCGTGTCCTGGGAGAGGAGTGTGAGTGACCGTGACCTGGGAGAGGTGTGTGTGGGACCGTGACCTCGGAGAGGTGTTTGTAACCATGACCTAGGAGTTGTGTGTGAGTGTCCATGACCTAGGAGAGGTGTGTGAGTAAAGATGACCTGGGAGAGGTGAGTGTAACCATGACCTCAGGGAGTTGTGTGTAACCATGACCTGGGAGAGGTGTCTGAGACCAGAACCTGGGAGAGGTGTGTGAGTGACCATGACCTGGGAGAGGTGTATGTAATCATGACCTGGGGGAGGTGTGTGAGACTGTGACCTGGGAGGTGTGTGTGAAACCGTGATCTCGGAGAGGTGTGTGAATGACCAGTACCTGGGAGAGGTGTGTGAGTGACCATGACCTGGGGGATATGTGTTAGACCATGACCTGGGAGTGGTGTTTGAGACCATGACCTGGGAGAGGTGTGTGAATCACCATGAACTGGGAGAGGTGTGTGTAACCATGACCTGGGAGAGGTGTGTGTGAGACCGTGACCTGGGAGAGGTGTGTGAGTGACCATGACCTGGGATAAGTGTGTGAGACCATGAGCTGGGAGAAGTTTGTGGAACCATGACCTGGAGAGTTGTGTGAGTGACCGTGACCTGGGAGAGGTGTGTGTGAGACCGTGACCTGGGAGAGTTTTGTGTGTAACCGTAACCTGGCAGAGGTGTGTGAGTAACCATGATCTGGGAGAGATGTGTGTGAGACCGTGAACTGGGAGTGGTGTGTGAGACCATGACCTGGGAGAGGTGTGTGAATGACAGGTACCTGGGCGAGGTGTAGGTGTAACCATGACATGGGAGAGGTGTGTGAGTGACGGTGACCTGGGAGAGGTCTGTGTGAGACCGTGACCTGGGAGAGTTGTGTGTTTAACCATGACCTGGGAGAGGTGTGTGTGAGACCATGAACTGGGAGAGTCTTTTGTGACCATGACCTGGGAGAGGAGTGAGTGACTATGACCTGGGAGAGGTGTGACAGTGACTGTGACCTAGGAGGGGTGTGTGAGTGACCGTGATCTGGGAGAGGTGTGTGAGACCGTGACCTGGGAGAGGTGTGTGAGTGACCGTGACCTGGGAGAGGTGTGTGTGTAACCGTGACCTGGGAGAGGTGTGTGAGTGACCATGACCTGGGAGAGATGTGTGTGAGACCGTGACCAGGGCGATGTGTGTGAGTGACCGTGACCTGGGGGGAGCTGTGTGAGACCGTGACCTGGGAGAGGTGTGTGTGAGACCGTCACCTGGGAGAGGTGTGTGAGTGACCATGACCTGGGAGAAGTGTGTGAGACCGTGAGCTGGGAGAGGTTTGTGCAACCATGACCTGGGAGAGGTGTGTGAGTGACTATAACCTGCAAGAGGTGTGACAGTGATTGTTACCTAGCAGCGGTGTGTGAGTGACCGTGACCTGGGAGAGGTGTGTGAGACCGTGACCTGGGAGAGGTGTGTGAGACCGTGATCTGGGAGAGGTGTGAGTGACTGTAACCTGGGAGAGGACTGTGAGACCGTGAACTGGGAAAAGTGTGTGTGAGTGACCATGACCTTGGAGAGGTGTGTGAGTGACCGTGACCTTGGAGAGGTGTGTGAGTGACCATGAACTGGGAGAAGTGTGTGAGACCGTGAGCTGGGAGAGGTTTGTGCAACCATGACCTGGGAGAGGTGTGTGAGTGACTATGATCTGCGAGAGGTGTGACAGTGATTGTGACCTAGCAGGGTTGTGTGAGTGACCGTGACCTGGGAGAGGTGTGTGTGAGATCGTGACCTGGAAGAGGCTTTGTGAACATGACCTGGGAGAGGAGTGAGTGACTATGACCTGGGAGAGGTGTGACAGTGACTGTGACCTAGGAGGGGTGTGTGAGTGACCGTGATCTGGGAGAGGTGTGTGAGACCGTGACCTGGAAGAGGTGTGTGAGTGACCGTGACCTGGGAGAGGTGTGTGTGAGTGACTGTGACCTGGGAGAGGTGTGTGAGACCGTGATCTGGGAGAGGTGTGTGAGACCTTGACCTGGGAGCGGTGTGTGAGACCGTGACCTGGGAGAGGCATTTGTGACCATTACCTGGAGAGGAGTGTGTGACCATCACCTGGGTGAAGTGTGATAGTGGCCGTGACCTGGGAGAGGTGTGTGAGTGACCGTGACCTGGGAGAGGTGTTTGAGACCGTGACCTGGTAGAGGAGTGAGTGACCGTGATCTGGGAGATGTGTGTGTCAGACCGTGAGCCGGGAGAGGTGTGTGTGAGACCTTGACCTGGGAGAGGTATGTGAGTGACCATGACCTGAGAGTGGTGTGTGTGAGACCGTGACCTGGGCGAGGTGTGTGTGAGACAGTGACTTGGGAGAGGTGTGTGTAAACGTGACCTGGGAGAGGTGTGTGAGTGACCATGACCTGGGAGAGATGTGTGTGAGACCGTGACCAGGGCAAAGTGTGTGAGTGACCATGACCCGGGAGGGGTGTGTGTGAGACCATGAACTGGGACAGGTGTGTGTGAGACCGTGAACTGGGAGAGGTGTGTGTAGCCGTGACCTGGGAGAGGAGTGTGAGTGACCGTGACCTGGGAGAGGTCTGTGTGAGATCGTGACCTGGGAGAGGTGTGTGTGAGACCGTGACCTGGGAGAGGTGTGTGTAACCATGACCTAGGAGTTGTGTGTGAGTGACCATTACCTAGGAGAGGTGTGTGAGTGACCGTGACCTGGGAGATGTGTGTGACTAACAGTGACCTCTGAGAGGTGTCCGTAAACGTGACCTGGGAGAGGTGTGTGAGTGACCATGACCTGGGAGAGATGTGTGTGAGACCGTGAACTGGGAGAGGTGTGTGTGAGACCGTGAACTGGGAGAGGTGTGTGTAACCGTGACCTGGGAGAGGTGTGTGAGTGACCATGACCCGGGAGAGATGTGTGTGAGACCGTGAACTGGGAGAGGTGTGTGTGAGACCATGACCTGGGAGAGTCTTTTGTGACCATGACCGGGGAGAGGAATGAGTTACTATGACCTGGGAGAGGTGTGACAGTGACTGTGACCTAGGAGGGGTGTGTGAGTGACCGTCACCTGGGAGAGGTGTGTGAGACCGTGACCTGGGAGAAGTGTGTGAGACCGTTACCTGGGAGAGGTGTGTGAGACCGTGACCTGGGAGAGGTGTGTGAGACCGTGATCTGGGAGAGGTGTGTGAGACCGTGACCTGGGAGAAGTGTGTGAGACCGTTACCTGGGTGAGGAGTGAGAGACTATGACCTGGAAGACGTGTGTGTGTGCCCGTGAACTGTGAGAGGTGTGTGAGTGACCGTGACCTGGGAGAGGTTATTGAGACCGTGACCTGGGAGAGGCATTTGTGACCATGACTTGGGAGAGGAGTGAGTGACCGTGACTTGGGAGAGGTGTGTGAGTGACCGTGACCTGGGAGGTGTGTGTCACTAACAGTGACCTCTGAGAGGTGTCTGTAAACGTGACCTGGGAGTGGTGTGTGAGTGACCATGACCTGGGAGAGATGTGTGTGAGACCGTGACAAGGGCGAAGTGTGTGAGTGACCATGACCCGGGAGAGATGTGTGTGAGACCGTGAACTGGGAGAGGTGTGTGTGAGGACCGTGAACTGGGAGAGGTGTGTGTAACCGTGACCTGGGAGAGGTGTGTGAGTGACCATGACCCGGGAGAGATGTGTGTGAGACCGTGAACTGGGAGAGGTGTGTGTGAGACCATGACCTGGGAGAGTCTTTTGTGACCATGACCGGGGAGAGGAATGAGTTACTATGACCTGGGAGAGGTGTGACAGTGACTGTGACCTAGGAGGGGTGTGTGAGTGACCGTGACCTGGGAGAGGTGTGTGAGACCGTGACCTGGGAGAAGTGTGTGAGACCGTTACCTGGGAGAGGTGTGTGAGACCGTGACCTGGGAGAGGTGTGTGAGACCTTGACCTGGGAGCGGTGTGTGAGACCGTGACCTGGGAGAGGTGTGTGAGACCTTGACCTGGGAGCGGTGTGTGAGACCGTGACCTGGGAGAGGCATTTGTGACCATGACCTGGGAGAGGAGTGAGTGACCATGACCTGGGAGAAGTGTGAGAGTGACCATGACCTGGGAGAGGTGTGTGAGTGACCGTGACCTGGGAGAGGTGTGTGTGGGACCGTGCCCTGGGAGAGGAGTGAGTGACCGTGACCTGGGAGAGGTGTGTGTCAGACTGTGACCTTTGAGAGGTGTGTATGAGTGACCAGGACCTGGGAGAGGATTGTGAGTGACCATGACCTGGGAGAGGTGTGTGTCAGACCGTAACCTGGGAGAAGTGTGTGAGTGACCGTGACTTGGGAGAGGTGTGTGAGTGACCTTGACCTGAGAGTGGTGTGTGTGAGACCATGACCTGGGCAAAGTGTGTGAGTGACCGTGACCTGGGAGAGGTCTGTGAGTGACCTTGACCTGAGAGTGGTGTGTGTGAGACCATGACCTGGCAAAGTGTGTGAGTGACCGTGACCTGGTGAGGTGTGTGTGAGACCGTGACCAGGGCGATGTGTGTGAGTGACCGTGACCTGGGAGAGGTGTGTGTGAGACCGTGACCTGGGAGAGGTGTGTGTGAGACCATGACCTGGGAGAGGTTTGTGTAACCGTGACCTCGGAGAGGTGTGTGAGTGACCATGACCTGGGAGAGGTGTGTGAGGGACAGTGACCTGGGAGAGGTTTGTGTGAGACCGTGACCTGGGAGAGGTGTGTGTGTGACCGTGAGCTGGGAGAGGTGTGTGTAACCATGACCTAGGTGTGGTGTGAGTGACCATGACCTAGGAGAGGTGTGAGAGTGACCATGACCTGGGAGAGGTGTGTGTAACGATGACCTCAGAGAGGTGTGTGTGAGACCGTGACCTGGAGAGGTGTGTGAGACCAGAACCTGGGAGATGTGTGTGAGACCGGGATCTGGGAGAGGTTTGTGTAACCATAACCTGGAGAGGTGTGTGACCAGAACCTGGGAGAGGTGTAACCATAACCTGGGAGAGGTTTGTGACCAGAACCTGGGAGAGGTGTGTGAGTGACCTTGACCTGGGAGAGGTGTGTGTGAGACCGTCACCTGGGAGAGGTGTGTGTGATACCGTGACCTGGGAGAGGTGTGTGTAACAGTGACCTGGGAGAGGTGTATGAGTGACCGTTACCTGGGAGAGGTGTGTGTGTAACCATGACCTGGGAGAGGAGTGTGAGACCGTGACCTGGGAGAGGTGTGTGTGTAACCATGACCTGGGAGAGGTGTGTGTGAGACCGTGACCTGGGAGAGGCTTTTGTGACCAGACCTGGGAGAGGAGTGAGTGACTATGACCTGGGAGAGGCTTTTGTGACCATGACCTGGGAGAAGTGTGACAATGATTGTGACCACCTAGGAGGGGTGTGTGATTGACCGTGACCTGGGAGAGGCGTGTGTGAGACCGTCACCTGGGAGAGGAGTGTGTGCTACCGTGACCTGGGCAAGGTGTGTGAGTGACCGTGACCTGGGAGAGGCGTGTGTGAGACCGTCACCTGGGAGAGGTGTGTGTGATACCGTGACCTGGGAGAGGTGTGTGTAACAGTGACCTGGGAGAGGTGTGTGAGTGACCGTGACCTGGGAGAGGTGTGTGTAACCGTGACCTGGGAGAGGTGTGTGAGCCCGTGACCTGGGAGAGGTGTGTGAGCCCGTGACCTGGGAGAGGTGTGTGTGCTCGTGACCTGGGAGAGGTGAGTGAGTGACCATGACCTGGGAGATGTGTGTGAGACCGGGATCTGGGAGAGGTTTGTGTAACCATGACCTGGGAGAGGTGTGTGAGTGACCTTGACCTGGGAGAGGTGTGTGTGAGACCGTTACCTGGGAGAGGTGTGTGTGATACCGTGACCTGGGAGAGATGTGTGTAACAGTGACCTGGGAGAGGTGTGTGAGTGACCGTTACCTGGGAGAGGTGTGTGTGTAACCATGACCTGGGAGAGGAGTGTGAGACCATGACCTCAGAGAGATGTGTGTGTAACCATGACCTGGGAGAGGTGTCTGTGAGACCGTGACCTGGGAGAGGAGTGAGTGACTATGACCTGGGAGAGGCTTTTGTGACCATGACCTGGGAGAGGTGTGACAATGATTGTGACCTAGGAGGGGTGTGTGATTGACCGTGAGCTGCGAGAGGTGTGTGAGTGACGATGACCTGGGGGAGGTGTGTGTGAGACCGTGACCTGGGTGAGTTGTGTGAGTGACCGTGACCTGGGGGAGGTGTGAGTGAGACTGTGACCTGGGACAGGTGTGTGAGTGACCGTGACTTGGGAGAGGAGTGTGTGGGACAGTGACCTGTAGAGGTGTGTGTAACCATGACCTGGGAGAGGTGTATGAGGCCTTGACCTGGGAGAGGAGTGAGTGACTATGACCTGGGAGAGGTGTGACAGTGATTGTGACCTAGCAGGAGTGTGTGAGTGACCGTGACCTGGGAGAGGTGTGTGAGACCGTGATCTTTGAGAGGTGTCTGAGACCGTGATCTGGGAGTGATGTGTGAGACCGTGACCTGGGAGGGGTGTGTGAATGACAGGTACCTGGGCGAGGTGTGTGAGTCAACAATGACCTGGGAGAGCAGTGTGTGTAACCGTAACCGGAAGAGCAGTGTGTGAGACCGTGACCTGTGCAAGGTGTGTGAGTGACCGTGACCTGGGAGAGGTGTGTGTGAGACGGTCACCTGGGAGAGGTGTGTGTGATACCGTGACCTGGGAGAGGTGTGTGAGTGACCGTGACCTGGGAGAGGTGTGTGTAACAGTGACCTGGGAGAGGTGTGTGAGTGACCGTGACCTGGGAGAGGTGTGTGTAACCGTGACCTTGGAGAGGTGTGTGAGCCCGTGACCTGGGAGATGTGTGTGAGCCCGTGACCTGGGAGAGGTGTGTGAGTGACCATGACCTGGGAGATGTGTGTGAGACCGGGATCTGGGAGAGGTGTGTGTGATACCGTGACCTGGGAGAGGTGTGTGTAACAGTGACCTGGGAGAGGTGTGTGAGTGACCGTTACCTGGGAGAGGTGTGTGTGTAACCATGACCTGGGAGAGGAGTGTGAGACCGTGACCTGGGAGAGGTGTGTGTGTAACCATGACCTGGGAGAGGTGTGTGTGAGATCGTGACCTGGGAGAGGCTTTTGTGACCAGGAACTGGGAGAGGAGTGAGTGACTATGACCTGGGAGAGGCTTCTGTGACCATGACCTGGGAGAGGTGTGACAATGATTGTGACCTAGGAGGGGTGTGTGATTGACCGTGAGCTGCGAGAGGTGTGTGAGTGACGATGACCTGGGGGAGGTGTGTGTGAGATCGTGACCTGGGTGAGGTGTGTGAGTGACCGTGACCTGGGGGAAGTGTGAGTGAGACCGTGACCTGGGAGAGGTCTGTGAGTGACCGTGACTTGGGAGAGGAGTGTGTGGGACAGTGACCTGGGAGAGGTGTGTGTAACCATGACCTGGGAGAGGTGTATGAGGCCTTGACCTGGGAGAGGAGTGAGTGACTATGACCTGGGAGAGGTGTGACAGTGATTGTGACCTAGCAGGTGTGTGTGAGTGACCGTGAACTGGGAGTGATGTGTGAGACCGCGACCTGGGAGAGGTGTGTGAATGATAGGTACCTGGGCGAGGTGTGTGAGACCGTGACCTGGGAGGGCTGTGTGTAACCATGACCTGGGAGAGCTGTGTGAGTGACCGGTAATTGGGAGAGCAGTGTGTGTAACCGTGACCGGAAGAGATGTGTGTGAGACCCTGACCTGGGAGAGGTGTGTGAGTGACCGTGACCTGGGAAAGGTGTGTGTGAGACCGTGACCTGGGAGAGGCATGTGTGAGACCGTCACCTTGGAGAGGTGTGTGTGATACCGTGCCCTGGGAGAGCTGTGTGTAACAGCGACCTGGGAGAGGTGTGTGAGTGACCGTGACCTGGGAGAGGTGTGTGTAACCGTGACCTGGGAGAGGTGTGTGAGCCCGTGACCTGGGAGAGGTGTGTGAGTGACCATGACCTGGGAGATGTGTGTGAGACCGGGATCTGGGAGAGGATTGTGTAACCATGACCTGGGAGAGGTGTGTGAGTGACCTTGACCTGGGAGAGGTGTGTGTGAGACCGTCACCTGGGAGAGGTGTGTGTGATACCGTGACCTGGGAGAGGTGTGTGTAACAGTGACCTGGGAGAGGTGTGTGAGTAACCATTACCTGGGAGAGGTGTGTGTGTAACCATGACCTGGGAGAGGAGTGTGAGACCGTGACCTGGGAGAGGTATGTGTGTAACCATGACCTGGGAGAGGTGTGTGTGAGACCGTGACCTGGGAGAGGCTTTTGTGACCAGGACCTGGGAGAGGAGTGAGTGACTATGACCTGGGAGAGGCTTTTGTGACCATGACCTGGGAGAGGTGTGACAATGATTGTGACCTTGGAGGGGTGTGTGATTGACCGTGACCTGCAAGAGGTGTGTGAGTAACAATGACCTGGGGGAGGTGTGTGTGAGACCGTGACCTGGGTGAGGTGTGTGAGTGACCGTGACCTGGGAGAGGTGTGTGTGAGACTGTGACCTGTGAGAGGTGTGTGTGAAACCGTGACCTGGGAGAGGTGTGTGTGAGACCGTCACCTGGGAGAGGTTTGTGTAACCATGACCTGGGAGAGGTGTGTGAGTGACCGTGACCTGGGAGAGGCGTGTGTGAGACCGTCACCTGGGAGAGGTGTGTGTGATACCGTGACCTGGGAGAGGTGTGTGTAACAGTGACCTGGGAGAGGTGTGTGAGTGACCATAACCTGGGAGAGGTGTGTGTGTAACCATGACCTGGGAGATGTGTGTGAGACCGGGATCTGGGAGAGGTTTGTGTAACCATGTCCTGGGAGAGGTGTGTGAGTAACCTTGACCTGGGAGAGGTGTGTGTGATACCGTGACCTGGGAGAGGTGTGTGTAACAGTGACCTGGGAGAGGTGTGTGAGTGACCATAACCTGGGAGAGGTGTGTGTGTAACCATGACCTGGGAGAGGAGTGTGAGACCGTGACCTGAGAGAGGTGTGTGTGTAACCATGACCTGGGAGAGGTGTGTGTGAGACCGTGACCTGGGAGAGGCTTTTGTGACCAGGACCTGGGAGAGGAGTGAGTGACTATGACCTGGGAGAGGCTTTTGTGACCATGACCTGGGAGAGGTGTGACAATGATTGTGACCTAGGAGGGGTGTGGGATTGACCGTGACCTGCGAGAGGTGTGTGAGTAACAATGACCTGGGGGAGGTGTGTGTGAGACCGTGACCTGGGTGAGGTGTGTGAGTGACCGTGACCTGGGAGAGGTATGTGTGGGACTGTGACCTGTGAGAGGTGTGTGTGAAACCGTGACCTGGGAGAGGTGTTTGTGAGACCGTCAACTGGGAGAGGTTTGTGTAACCATGACCTGGGAGAGGTGTGTGAGTGACCGTGACCTGGGAGAGGCGTGTGTGAGACCGTCACCTGGGAGAGGAGTGTGTGATACCGTGACCTGGGCAAGGTGTGTGAGTGACCGTGACCTGGGAGAGGCGTGTGTGAGACCGTCACCTGGGAGAGGTGTGTGTGATACCGTGACCTGGGAGAGGTGTGTGTAACAGTGACCTGGGAGAGGTGTGTGAGTGACCGTGACCTGGGAGAGGTGTGTGTAACCGTGACCTGGGAGAGGTGTGTGAGCCCGTGACCTGGGAGAGGTGTGTGAGCCCGTGACCTGGGAGAGGTGTGTGTGCTCGTGACCTGGGAGAGGTGAGTGAGTGACCATGACCTGGGAGATGTGTGTGAGACCGGGATCTGGGAGAGGTTTGTTTAACCATGACCTGGGAGAGGTGTGTGAGTGACCTTGACCTGGGAGAGGTGTGTGTGAGACCGTTACCTGGGAGAGGTGTGTGTGATACCGTGACCTGGGAGAGATGTGTGTAACAGTGACCTGGGAGAGGTGTGTGAGTGACCGTTACCTGGGAGAGGTGTGTGTGTAACCATGACCTGGGAGAGGAGTGTGAGACCATGACCTCAGAGAGGTGTGTGTGTAACCATGACCTGGGAGAGGTGTCTGTGAGACCGTGACCTGGGAGAGGAGTGAGTGACTATGACCTGGCAGAGGCTTTTGTGACCATGACCTGGGAGAGGTGTGACAATGATTGTGACCTAGGAGGGGTGTGTGATTGACCGTGAGCTGCGAGAGGTGTGTGAGTGACGATGACCTGGGGGAGGTGTGTGTGAGACCGTGACCTGGGTGAGTTGTGTGAGTGACCGTGACCTGGGGGAGGTGTGAGTGAGACTGTGACCTGGGACAGGTGTGTGAGTGACCGTGACTTGGGAGAGGAGTGTGTGGGACAGTGACCTGTAGAGGTGTGTGTAACCATGACCTGGGAGAGGTGTATGAGGCCTTGACCTGGGAGAGGAGTGAGTGACTATGACCTGGGAGAGGTGTGACAGTGATTGTGACCTAGCAGGAGTGTGTGAGTGACCGTGACCTGGGAGAGGTGTGTGAGACCGTGATCTTTGAGAGGTGTCTGAGACCGTGATCTGGGAGTGATGTGTGAGACCGTGACCTGGGAGGGGTGTGTGAATGACAGGTACCTGGGCGAGGTGTGTGAGTCAACAATGACCTGGGAGAGCAGTGTGTGTAACCGTAACCGGAAGAGCAGTGTGTGAGACCGTGACCTGTGCAAGGTGTGTGAGTGACCGTGACCTGGGAGAGGTGTGTGTGAGACGGTCACCTGGGAGAGGTGTGTGTGATACCGTGACCTGGGAGAGGTGTGTGAGTGACCGTGATCTGGGAGAGGCGTGTGTGAGACCGTCACCTGGGAGAGGTGTGTGTGATACCGTGACCTGGGAGAGGTGTGTGTAACAGTGACCTGGGAGAGGTGTGTGAGTGACCGTGACCTGGGAGAGGTGTGTGTAACCGTGACCTTGGAGAGGTGTGTGAGCCCGTGACCTGGGAGATGTGTGTGAGCCCGTGACCTGGGAGAGGTGTGTGAGTGACCATGACCTGGGAGATGTGTGTGAGACCGGGATCTGGGAGAGGTGTGTGTGATACCGTGACCTGGGAGAGGTGTGTGTAACAGTGACCTGGGAGAGGTGTGTGAGTGACCGTTACCTGGGAGAGGTGTGTGTGTAACCATGACCTGGGAGAGGAGTGTGAGACCGTGACCTGGGAGAGGTGTGTGTGTAACCATGACCTGGGAGAGGTGTGTGTGAGATCGTGACCTGGGAGAGGCTTTTGTGACCAGGAACTGGGAGAGGAGTGAGTGACTATGACCTGGGAGAGGCTTCTGTGACCATGACCTGGGAGAGGTGTGACAATGATTGTGACCTAGGAGGGGTGTGTGATTGACCGTGAGCTGCGAGAGGTGTGTGAGTGACGATGACCTGGGGGAGGTGTGTGTGAGATCGTGACCTGGGTGAGGTGTGTGAGTGACCGTGACCTGGGGGAAGTGTGAGTGAGACCGTGACCTGGGAGAGGTCTGTGAGTGACCGTGACTTGGGAGAGGAGTGTGTGGGACAGTGACCTGGGAGAGGTGTGTGTAACCATGACCTGGGAGAGGTGTATGAGGCCTTGACCTGGGAGAGGAGTGAGTGACTATGACCTGGGAGAGGTGTGACAGTGATTGTGACCTAGCAGGTGTGTGTGAGTGACCGTGAACTGGGAGTGATGTGTGAGACCGCGACCTGGGAGAGGTGTGTGAATGATAGGTACCTGGGCGAGGTGTGTGAGACCGTGACCTGGGAGGGCTGTGTGTAACCATGACCTGGGAGAGCTGTGTGAGTGACCGGTACCTGGGAGAGCAGTGTGTGTAACCGTGACCGGAAGAGATGTGTGTGAGACCCTGACCTGGGAGAGGTGTGTGAGTGACCGTGACCTGGGAAAGGTGTGTGTGAGACCGTGACCTGGGAGAGGCATGTGTGAGACCGTCACCTTGGAGAGGTGTGTGTGATACCGTGCCCTGGGAGAGCTGTGTGTAACAGCGACCTGGGAGAGGTGTGTGAGTGACCGTAACCTGGGAGAGGTGTGTGTAACCGTGACCTGGGAGAGGTGTGTGAGCCCGTGACCTGGGAGAGGTGTGTGAGTGACCATGACCTGGGAGATGTGTGTGAGACCGGGATCTGGGAGAGGATTGTGTAACCATGACCTGGGAGAGGTGTGTGAGTGACCTTGACCTGGGAGAGGTGTGTGTGAGACCGTCACCTGGGAGAGGTGTGTGTGATACCGTGACCTGGGAGAGGTGTGTGTAACAGTGACCTGGGAGAGGTGTGTGAGTAACCATTACCTGGGAGAGGTGTGTGTGTAACCATGACCTGGGAGAGGAGTGTGAGACCGTGACCTGGGAGAGGTATGTGTGTAACCATGACCTGGGAGAGGTGTGTGTGAGACCGTGACCTGGGAGAGGCTTTTGTGACCAGGACCTGGGAGAGGAGTGAGTGACTATGACCTGGGAGAGGCTTTTGTGACCATGACCTGGGAGAGGTGTGACAATGATTGTGACCTTGGAGGGGTGTGTGATTGACCGTGACCTGCAAGAGGTGTGTGAGTAACAATGACCTGGGGGAGGTGTGTGTGAGACCGTGACCTGGGTGAGGTGTGTGAGTGACCGTGACCTGGGAGAGGTGTGTGTGAGACTGTGACCTGTGAGAGGTGTGTGTGAAACCGTGACCTGGGAGAGGTGTGTGTGAGACCGTCACCTGGGAGAGGTTTGTGTAACCATGACCTGGGAGAGGTGTGTGAGTGACCGTGACCTGGGAGAGGCGTGTGTGAGACCGTCACCTGGGAGAGGTGTGTGTGATACCGTGACCTGGGAGAGGTGTGTGTAACAGTGACCTGGGAGAGGTGTGTGAGTGACCATAACCTGGGAGAGGTGTGTGTGTAACCATGACCTGGGAGATGTTTGTGAGACCGGGATCTGGGAGAGGTTTGTGTAACCATGTCCTGGGAGAGGTGTGTGAGTAACCTTGACCTGGGAGAGGTGTGTGTGATACCGTGACCTGGGAGAGGTGTGTGTAACAGTGACCTGGGAGAGGTGTGTGAGTGACCATAACCTGGGAGAGGTGTGTGTGTAACCATGACCTGGGAGAGGAGTGTGAGACCGTGACCTGAGAGAGGTGTGTGTGTAACCATGACCTGGGAGAGGTGTGTGTGAGACCGTGACCTGGGAGAGGCTTTTGTGACCAGGACCTGGGAGAGGAGTGAGTGACTATGACCTGGGAGAGGCTTTTGTGACCATGACCTGGGAGAGGTGTGACAATGATTGTGACCTAGGAGGGGTGTGGGATTGACCGTGACCTGCGAGAGGTGTGTGAGTAACAATGACCTGGGGGAGGTGTGTGTGAGACCGTGACCTGGGTGAGGTGTGTGAGTGACCGTGACCTGGGAGAGGTATGTGTGAGACTGTGACCTGTGAGAGGTGTGTGTGAAACCGTGACCTGGGAGAGGTGTTTGTGAGACCGTCACCTGGGAGAGGTTTGTGTAACCATGACCTGGGAGAGGTGTGTGAGTGACCGTGACCTGGGAGAGGCGTGTGTGAGACCGTCACCTGGGAGAAGAGTGTGTGATACCGTGACCTGGGCAAGGTGTGTGAGTGACCGTGACCTGGGAGAGGCGTGTGTGAGACCGTCACCTGGGCAAGGTGTGTGAGTGACCGTGACCTGGGAGAGGTGTGTGTAACCGTGACCTGGGAGAGGTGTGTGAGCCCGTGACCTGGGAGAGGTGTGTGAGCCCGTGACCTGGGAGAGGTGTGTGTGCTCATGACCTGGGAGAGGTGTGTGAGTGACCATGACCTGGGAGATGTGTGTGAGACCGGGATCTGGGAGAGGTTTGTGTAACCATGACCTGGGAGAGGTGTGTGAGTGACCTTGACCTGGGAGAGGTGTGTGTGAGACCGTCACCTGGGAGAGGTGTGTGTGATACCGTGACCTGGGAGAGGTGTGTGTAACAGTGACCTGGGAGAGGTGTGTGAGTGACCGTTACCTGGGAGAGGTGTGTGTGTAACCATGACCTGGGAGAGGAGTGTGAGACCGTGACCTGGGAGAGGTGTGTGTGTAACCATGACCTGGGAGAGGTGTGTGTGAGACCGTGACCTGGGAGAGGCTTTTGTGACCAGGACCTGGGAGAGGAGTGAGTGACTATGACCTGGGAGAGGCTTTTGTGACCATGACCTGGGAGAGGTGTGACAATGATTGTGACCTAGGAGGGGTGTGTGATTGACCGTGAGCTGCGAGAGGTGTGTGAGTGACGATGACCTGGGGGAGGTGTGTGTGAGACCGTGACCTGGGTGAGGTGTGTGAGTTACCGTGACCTGGGGGAGGTGTGAGTGAGACTGTGACCTGGGAGAGGTGTGTGAGTGACCGTGACTTGGGAGAGGAGTGTGTGGGACAGTGACCTGTAGAGGTGTGTGTAACCATGACCTGGGAGAGGTGTGTGAGTGACCGTGACCTGGGAGAGGCGTGTGTGAGACCGTCACCTGGGAGAGGTGTGTGTGATACCGTGACCTGGGCAAGGTGTGTGAGTGACCGTGACCTGGGAGAGGTGTGTGTAACCGTGACCTGGGAGAGGTGTGTGAGCCCGTGACCTTGGAGAGGTGTGTGAGCCCGTGACCTGGGAGAGGTGTGTGTGCTCGTGACCTGGGAGAGGTGTGTGAGTGACCATGACCTGGGAGATGTGTGTGAGACCGGGATCTGGGAGAGGTTTGTGTAACCATGACCTGGGAGAGGTGTGTGAGTGACCTTGACCTGGGAGAGGTGTGTGTGAGACCGTCACCTGGGAGAGGTGTGTGTGATACCGTGACCTGGGAGAGGTGTGTGTAACAGTGACCTGGGAGAGGTGTGTGAGTGACCGTTACCTGGGAGAGGTGTGTGTGTAACCATGACCTGGGAGAGGAGTGTGAGACCGTGACCTGGGAGAGGTGTGTGTGTAACCATGACCTGGGAGAGGTGTGTGTGAGACCGTGACCTGGGAGAGGCTTTTGTGACCAGGACCTGGGAGAGGAGTGAGTGACTATGACCTGGGAGAGGCTTTTGTGACCATGACCTGGGAGAGGTGTGACAATGATTGTGACCTAGGAGGGGTGTGTGATTGACCGTGAGCTGCGAGAGGTGTGTGAGTGACGATGACCTGGGGGAGGTGTGTGTGAGACCGTGACCTGGGTGAGGTGTGTGAGTGACCGTGACCTGGGGGAGGTGTGAGTGAGACTGTGACCTGGGAGAGGTGTGTGAGTGACCGTGACTTGGGAGAGGAGTGTGTGGGACAGTGACCTGTAGAGGTGTGTGTAACCATGACCTGGGAGAGGTGTATGAGGCCTTGACCTGGGAGAGGAGTGAGTGACTATGACCTGGGAGAGGTGTGACAGTGATTGTGACCTAGCAGGAGTGTGTGAGTGACCGTGAGCTGGGAGAGGTGTGTGAGACCGTAATCTTGGAGAGGTGTCTGAGACCGTGATCTGGGAGTGATGTCTGAGACCGTGACCTGGGAGAGGTGTGTGAATGACAGGTACCTGGGCGAGGTGTGTGAGTGACCATGACCTGGGAGAGCAGTGTGTGTAACCGTAACCGGAAGAGCAGTGTGTGAGACCGTGACCTGGGCAAGGTGTGTGAGTGACCGTGACCTGGGAGAGGTGTGTGTGAGACTGTCACCTGGGAGAGGTGTGTGTGATACCGTGACCTGGGAGAGGTGTGTGAGTGACCGTGATCTGGGAGAGGCGTGTGTGAGACCGTCACCTGGGAGAGGTGTGTGTGATACCGTGACCTGGGAGAGGTGTGTGTAACAGTGACCTGGGAGAGGTGTGTGAGTGACCGTGACCTGGGAGAGGTGTGTGTAACCGTGACCTTGGAGAGGTGTGTGAGCCCGTGACCTGGGAGATGTGTGTGAGCCCGTGACCTGGGAGAGGTGTGTGAGTGACCATGACCTGGGAGATGTGTGTGAGACCGGGATCTGGGAGAGGTGTGTGTGATACCGTGACCTGGGAGAGGTGTGTGTAACAGTGACCTGGGAGAGGTGTGTGAGTGACCATTACCTGGGAGAGGTGTGTGTGTAACCATGACCTGGGAGAGGAGTGTGAGACCGTGACCTGGGAGAGGTGTGTGTGTAACCATGACCTGGGAGAGGTGTGTGTGAGATCGTGACCTGGGAGAGGCTTTTGTGACCAGGAACTGGGAGAGGAGTGAGTGACTATGACCTGGGAGAGGCTTCTGTGACCATGACCTGGGAGAGGTGTGACAATGATTGTGACCTAGGAGGGGTGTGTGATTGACCGTGAGCTGCGAGAGGTGTGTGAGTGACGATGACCTGGGGGAGGTGTGTGTGAGATCGTGACCTGGGTGAGGTGTGTGAGTGACCGTGACCTGGGGGAGGTGTGAGTGAGACCGTGACCTGGGAGAGGTCTGTGAGTGACCGTGACTTGGGAGAGGAGTGTGTGGGACAGTGACCTGGGAGAGGTGTGTGTAACCATGACCTGGGAGAGGTGTATGAGGCCTTGACCTGGGAGAGGAGTGAGTGACTATGACCTGGGAGAGGTGTGATAGTGATTGTGACCTAGCAGGTGTGTGTGAGTGACCGTGAACTGGGAGTGATGTGTGAGACCGCGACCTGGGAGAGGTGTGTGAATGATAGGTACCTGGGCGAGGTGTGTGAGACCGTGACCTGGGAGGGCTGTGTGTAACCATGACCTGGGAGAGCTGTGTGAGTGATCGGTACCTGGGAGAGCAGTGTGTGTAACCGTGACCGGAAGAGATGTGTGTGAGACCCTGACCTGGGAGAGGTGTGTGAGTGACCGTGACCTGGGAAAGGTGTGTGTGAGACCGTGACCTGGGAGAGGCATGTGTGAGACCGTCACCTTGGAGAGGTGTGTGTGATACCGTGCCCTGGGAGAGCTGTGTGTAACAGCGACCTGGGAGAGGTGTGTGAGTGACCGTGACCTGGGAGAGGTGTGTGTAACCGTGACCTGGGAGAGGTGTGTGAGCCCGTGACCTGGGAGAGGTGTGTGAGTGACCATGACCTGGGAGATGTGTGTGAGACCGGGATCTGGGAGAGGATTGTGTAACCATGACCTGGGAGAGGTGTGTGTGATACCGTGACCTGGGAGAGGTGTGTGTAACAGTGACCTGGGAGAGGTGTGTGAGTGACCGTGACCTGGGAGAGGTGTGTGTAACCGTGACCTTGGAGAGGTGTGTGAGCCCGTGACCTGGGAGATGTGTGTGAGCCCGTGACCTGGGAGAGGTGTGTGAGTGACCATGACCTGGGAGATGTGTGTGAGACCGGGATCTGGGAGAGGTGTGTGTGATACCGTGACCTGGGAGAGGTGTGTGTAACAGTGACCTGGGAGAGGTGTGTGAGTGACCATTACCTGGGAGAGGTGTGTGTGTAACCATGACCTGGGAGAGGAGTGTGAGACCGTGACCTGGGAGAGGTGTGTGTGTAACCATGACCTGGGAGAGGTGTGTGTGAGATCGTGACCTGGGAGAGGCTTTTGTGACCAGGAACTGGGAGAGGAGTGAGTGACTATGACCTGGGAGAGGCTTCTGTGACCATGACCTGGGAGAGGTGTGACAATGATTGTGACCTAGGAGGGGTGTGTGATTGACCGTGAGCTGCGAGAGGTGTGTGAGTGACGATGACCTGGGGGAGGTGTGTGTGAGATCGTGACCTGGGTGAGGTGTGTGAGTGACCGTGACCTGGGGGAGGTGTGAGTGAGACCGTGACCTGGGAGAGGTCTGTGAGTGACCGTGACTTGGGAGAGGAGTGTGTGGGACTGTGACCTGGGAGAGGTGTGTGTAACCATGACCTGGGAGAGGTGTATGAGGCCTTGACCTGGGAGAGGAGTGAGTGACTATGACCTGGGAGAGGTGTGACAGTGATTGTGACCTAGCAGGTGTGTGTGAGTGACCGTGAACTGGGAGTGATGTGTGAGACCGCGACCTGGGAGAGGTGTGTGAATGATAGGTACCTGGGCGAGGTGTGTGAGACCGTGACCTGGGAGGGCTGTGTGTAACCATGACCTGGGAGAGCTGTGTGAGTGACCGGTACCTGGGAGAGCAGTGTGTGTAACCGTGACCGGAAGAGATGTGTGTGAGACCCTGACCTGGGAGAGGTGTGTGAGTGACCGTGACCTGGGAAAGGTGTGTGTGAGACCGTGACCTGGGAGAGGCATGTGTGAGACCGTCACCTTGGAGAGGTGTGTGTGATACCGTGCCCTGGGAGAGCTGTGTGTAACAGCGACCTGGGAGAGGTGTGTGAGTGACCGTGACCTGGGAGAGGTGTGTGTAACCGTGACCTGGGAGAGGTGTGTGAGCCCGTGACCTGGGAGAGGTGTGTGAGTGACCATGACCTGGGAGATGTGTGTGAGACCGGGATCTGGGAGAGGATTGTGTAACCATGACCTGGGAGAGGTGTGTGAGTGACCTTGACCTGGGAGAGGTGTGTGTGAGACCGTCACCTGGGAGAGGTGTGTGTGATACCGTGACCTGGGAGAGGTGTGTGTAACAGTGACCTGGGAGAGGTGTGTGAGTGACTATTACCTGGGAGAGGTGTGTGTGTAACCATGACCTGGGAGAGGAGTTTGAGACCGTGACCTGGGAGAGGTATGTGTGTAACCATGACCTGGGAGAGGTGTGTGTGAGACCGTGACCTGGGAGAGGCTTTTGTGACCAGGACCTGGGAGAGGAGTGAGTGACTATGACCTGGGAGAGGCTTTTGTGACCATGACCTGGGAGAGGTGTGACAATGATTGTGACCTTGGAGGGGAGTGTGATTGACCGTGACCTGCGAGAGGTGTGTGAGTAACAATGACCTGGGGGAGGTGTGTGTGAGACCGTGACCTGGGTGAGGTGTGTGAGTGACCGTGACCTGGGAGAGGTGTGTGTGAGACTGTGACCTGTGAGAGGTGTGTGTGAAACCGTGACCTGGGAGAGGTGTGTGTGAGACCGTCACCTGGGAGAGGTTTGTGTAACCATGACCTGGGAGAGGTGTGTGAGTGACCGTGACCTGGGAGAGGCGTGTGTGAGACCGTCACCTGGGAGAGGTGTGTGTGATACCGTGACCTGGGCAAGGTGTGTGAGTGACCGTGACCTGGGAGAGGTGTGTGTAACCGTGACCTGGGAGAGGTGTGTGAGCCCGTGACCTGGGAGAGGTGTGTGAGCCCGTGACCTGGGAGAGGTGTGTGTGCTCGTGACCTGGGAGAGGTGTGTGAGTGACCATGACCTGGGAGATGTGTGTGAGACCGGGATCTGGGAGAGGTTTGTGTAACCATGACCTGGGAGAGGTGTGTGAGTGACCTTGACCTGGGAGAGGTGTGTGTGAGACCGTCACCTGGGAGAGGTGTGTGTGATACCGTGACCTGGGAGATGTGTGTGTAACAGTGACCTGGGAGAGGTGTGTGAGTGACCGTTACCTGGGAGAGGTGTGTGTGTAACCATGACCTGGGAGAGGAGTGTGAGACCGTGACCTGGGAGAGGTGTGTGTGTAACCATGACCTGGGAGAGGTGTGTGTGAGACCGTGACCTGGGAGAGGCTTTTGTGACCAGGACCTGGGAGAGGAGTGAGTGACTATGACCTGGGAGAGGCTTTTGTGACCATGACCTGGGAGAGGTGTGACAATGATTGTGACCGAGGAGGGGTGTGTGATTGACCGTGAGCTGCGAGAGGTGTGTGAGTGACGATGACCTGGGGGAGGTGTGTGTGAGACCGTGACCTGGGTGAGGTGTGTGAGTGACCGTGACCTAGGAGAGCAGTGTGTGGGACAGTGACCTGGGAGAGGTGTGTGTAACCATGACCTGGGAGAGGTGTATGAGACCTTGACCTGGGAGAGGAGTGAGTGACTATGACCTGGGAGAGGTGTGACAGTGATTGTGACCTAGCAGGAGTGTGTGAGTGACCGTGACCTGGGAAAGGTGTGTGTGAGACCGTGACCTGGGAGGGGTGTGTGTAACAGCGACCTGGGAGAGGTGTGTGAGTGACCGTGACCTGGGAGAGCTGTGTGTAACCGTGACCTGGGAGAGGTGTGTGAGCCCGTGACCTGGGAGAGGTGTGTGAGTGACCATGACCTGGGAGATGTGTGTGAGACCGGGATCTGGGAGAGGTTTGTGTAACCATGTCCTGGGAGAGGTGTGTGAGTAACCTTGACCTGGGAGAGGTGTGTGTGATACCGTGACCTGGGAGAGGTGTGTGTAACAGTGACCTGGGAGAGGTGTGTGAGTGACCATAACCTGGGAGAGGTGTGTGTGTAACCATGACTTGGGAGAGGAGTGTGAGACCGTGACCTGAGAGAGGTGTGTGTGTAACCATGACCTGGGAGAGGTGTGTGTGAGACCGTGACCTGGGAGAGGCTTTTGTGACCAGGACCTGGGAGAGGAGTGAGTGACTATGACCTGGGAGAGGCTTTTGTGACCATGACCTGGGAGAGGTGTGACAATGATTGTGACCTAGGAGGGGTGTGGGATTGACCGTGACCTGCGAGAGGTGTGTGAGTAACAATGACCTGGGGGAGGTGTGTGTGAGACCGTGACCTGGGTGAGGTGTGTGAGTGACCGTGACCTGGGAGAGGTATGTGTGAGACTGTGACCTGTGAGATGTGTGTGTGAAACCGTGACCTGGGAGAGGTGTTTGTGAGACCGTCACCTGGGAGAGGTTTGTGTAACCATGACCTGGGAGAGGTGTGTGAGTGACCGTGACCTGGGAGAGGCGTGTGTGAGACCGTCACCTGGGAGAGGAGTGTGTGATACCGTGACCTGGGCAAGGTGTGTGAGTGACCGTGACCTGGGAGAGGCGTGTGTGAGACCGTCACCTGGGAGAGGTGTGTGTGATACCGTGACCTGGGAGAGGTGTGTGTAACAGTGACCTGGGAGAGGTGTGTGAGTGACCGTGTCCTGGGAGAGGAGTGTGAGTGACCGTGACCTGGGAGAGGTGTGTGTGCTCGTGACCTGGGAGAGGTGAGTGAGTGACCATGACCTGGGAGAGGTGTGTGAGACCGTGATCTTTGAGAGGTGTCTGAGACCGTGATCTGGGAGTGATGTGTGAGACCGTGACCTGGGAGGGGTGTGTGAATGACAGGTACCTGGGCGAGGTGTGTGAGTCAACAATGACCTGGGAGAGCAGTGTGTGTAACCGTAACCGGAAGAGCAGTGTGTGAGACCGTGACCTGTGCAAGGTGTGTGAGTGACCGTGACCTGGGAGAGGTGTGTGTGAGACGGTCACCTGGGAGAGGTGTGTGTGATACCGTGACCTGGGAGAGGTGTGTGAGTGACCGTGATCTGGGAGAGGCGTGTGTGAGACCGTCACCTGGGAGAGGTGTGTGTGATACCGTGACCTGGGAGAGGTGTGTGTAACCGTGACCTTGGAGAGGTGTGTGAGCCCGTGACCTGGGAGATGTGTGTGAGCCCGTGACCTGGGAGAGGTGTGTGAGTGACCATGACCTGGGAGATGTGTGTGAGACCGGGATCTGGGAGAGGTGTGTGTGATACCGTGACCTGGGAGAGGTGTGTGTAACAGTGACCTGGGAGAGGTGTGTGAGTGACCGTTACCTGGGAGAGGTGTGTGTGTAACCATGACCTGGGAGAGGAGTGTGAGACCGTGACCTGGGAGAGGTGTGTGTGTAACCATGACCTGGGAGAGGTGTGTGTGAGATCGTGACCTGGGAGAGGCTTTTGTGACCAGGAACTGGGAGAGGAGTGAGTGACTATGACCTGGGAGAGGCTTCTGTGACCATGACCTGGGAGAGGTGTGACAATGATTGTGACCTAGGAGGGGTGTGTGATTGACCGTGAGCTGCGAGAGGTGTGTGAGTGACGATGACCTGGGGGAGGTGTGTGTGAGATCGTGACCTGGGTGAGGTGTGTGAGTGACCGTGACCTGGGGGAAGTGTGAGTGAGACCGTGACCTGGGAGAGGTCTGTGAGTGACCGTGACTTGGGAGAGGAGTGTGTGGGACAGTGACCTGGGAGAGGTGTGTGTAACCATGACCTGGGAGAGGTGTATGAGGCCTTGACCTGGGAGAGGAGTGAGTGACTATGACCTGGGAGAGGTGTGACAGTGATTGTGACCTAGCAGGTGTGTGTGAGTGACCGTGAACTGGGAGTGATGTGTGAGACCGCGACCTGGGAGAGGTGTGTGAATGATAGGTACCTGGGCGAGGTGTGTGAGACCGTGACCTGGGAGGGCTGTGTGTAACCATGACCTGGGAGAGCTGTGTGAGTGACCGGTACCTGGGAGAGCAGTGTGTGTAACCGTGACCGGAAGAGATGTGTGTGAGACCCTGACCTGGGAGAGGTGTGTGAGTGACCGTGACCTGGGAAAGGTGTGTGTGAGACCGTGACCTGGGAGAGGCATGTGTGAGACCGTCACCTTGGAGAGGTGTGTGTGATACCGTGCCCTGGGAGAGCTGTGTGTAACAGCGACCTGGGAGAGGTGTGTGAGTGACCGTGACCTGGGAGAGGTGTGTGTAACCGTGACCTGGGAGAGGTGTGTGAGCCCGTGACCTGGGAGAGGTGTGTGAGTGACCATGACCTGGGAGATGTGTGTGAGACCGGGATCTGGGAGAGGATTGTGTAACCATGACCTGGGAGAGGTGTGTGAGTGACCTTGACCTGGGAGAGGTGTGTGTGAGACCGTCACCTGGGAGAGGTGTGTGTGATACCGTGACCTGGGAGAGGTGTGTGTAACAGTGACCTGGGAGAGGTGTGTGAGTAACCATTACCTGGGAGAGGTGTGTGTGTAACCATGACCTGGGAGAGGAGTGTGAGACCGTGACCTGGGAGAGGTATGTGTGTAACCATGACCTGGGAGAGGTGTGTGTGAGACCGTGACCTGGGAGAGGCTTTTGTGACCAGGACCTGGGAGAGGAGTGAGTGACTATGACCTGGGAGAGGCTTTTGTGACCATGACCTGGGAGAGGTGTGACAATGATTGTGACCTTGGAGGGGTGTGTGATTGACCGTGACCTGCAAGAGGTGTGTGAGTAACAATGACCTGGGGGAGGTGTGTGTGAGACCGTGACCTGGGTGAGGTGTGTGAGTGACCGTGACCTGGGAGAGGTGTGTGTGAGACTGTGACCTGTGAGAGGTGTGTGTGAAACCGTGACCTGGGAGAGGTGTGTGTGAGACCGTCACCTGGGAGAGGTTTGTGTAACCATGACCTGGGAGAGGTGTGTGAGTGACCGTGACCTGGGAGAGGCGTGTGTGAGACCGTCACCTGGGAGAGGTGTGTGTGATACCGTGACCTGGGAGAGGTGTGTGTAACAGTGACCTGGGAGAGGTGTGTGAGTGACCATAACCTGGGAGAGGTGTGTGTGTAACCATGACCTGGGAGATGTTTGTGAGACCGGGATCTGGGAGAGGTTTGTGTAACCATGTCCTGGGAGAGGTGTGTGAGTAACCTTGACCTGGGAGAGGTGTGTGTGATACCGTGACCTGGGAGAGGTGTGTGTAACAGTGACCTGGGAGAGGTGTGTGAGTGACCATAACCTGGGAGAGGTGTGTGTGTAACCATGACCTGGGAGAGGAGTGTGAGACCGTGACCTGAGAGAGGTGTGTGTGTAACCATGACCTGGGAGAGGTGTGTGTGAGACCGTGACCTGGGAGAGGCTTTTGTGACCAGGACCTGGGAGAGGAGTGAGTGACTATGACCTGGGAGAGGCTTTTGTGACCATGACCTGGGAGAGGTGTGACAATGATTGTGACCTAGGAGGGGTGTGGGATTGACCGTGACCTGCGAGAGGTGTGTGAGTAACAATGACCTGGGGGAGGTGTGTGTGAGACCGTGACCTGGGTGAGGTGTGTGAGTGACCGTGACCTGGGAGAGGTATGTGTGAGACTGTGACCTGTGAGAGGTGTGTGTGAAACCGTGACCTGGGAGAGGTGTTTGTGAGACCGTCACCTGGGAGAGGTTTGTGTAACCATGACCTGGGAGAGGTGTGTGAGTGACCGTGACCTGGGAGAGGCGTGTGTGAGACCGTCACCTGGGAGAGGAGTGTGTGATACCGTGACCTGGGCAAGGTGTGTGAGTGACCGTGACCTGGGAGAGGCGTGTGTGAGACCGTCACCTGGGCAAGGTGTGTGAGTGACCGTGACCTGGGAGAGGTGTGTGTAACCGTGACCTGGGAGAGGTGTGTGAGCCCGTGACCTGGGAGAGGTGTGTGAGCCCGTGACCTGGGAGAGGTGTGTGTGCTCATGACCTGGGAGAGGTGTGTGAGTGACCATGACCTGGGAGATGTGTGTGAGACCGGGATCTGGGAGAGGTTTGTGTAACCATGACCTGGGAGAGGTGTGTGAGTGACCTTGACCTGGGAGAGGTGTGTGTGAGACCGTCACCTGGGAGAGGTGTGTGTGATACCGTGACCTGGGAGAGGTGTGTGTAACAGTGACCTGGGAGAGGTGTGTGAGTGACCGTTACCTGGGAGAGGTGTGTGTGTAACCATGACCTGGGAGAGGAGTGTGAGACCGTGACCTGGGAGAGGTGTGTGTGTAACCATGACCTGGGAGAGGTGTGTGTGAGACCGTGACCTGGGAGAGGCTTTTGTGACCAGGACCTGGGAGAGGAGTGAGTGACTATGACCTGGGAGAGGCTTTTGTGACCATGACCTGGGAGAGGTGTGACAATGATTGTGACCTAGGAGGGGTGTGTGATTGACCGTGAGCTGCGAGAGGTGTGTGAGTGACGATGACCTGGGGGAGGTGTGTGTGAGACCGTGACCTGGGTGAGGTGTGTGAGTGACCGTGACCTGGGGGAGGTGTGAGTGAGACTGTGACCTGGGAGAGGTGTGTGAGTGACCGTGACTTGGGAGAGGAGTGTGTGGGACAGTGACCTGTAGAGGTGTGTGTAACCATGACCTGGGAGAGGTGTGTGAGTGACCGTGACCTGGGAGAGGCGTGTGTGAGACCGTCACCTGGGAGAGGTGTGTGTGATACCGTGACCTGGGCAAGGTGTGTGAGTGACCGTGACCTGGGAGAGGTGTGTGTAACCGTGACCTGGGAGAGGTGTGTGAGCCCGTGACCTTGGAGAGGTGTGTGAGCCCGTGACCTGGGAGAGGTGTGTGTGCTCGTGACCTGGGAGAGGTGTGTGAGTGACCATGACCTGGGAGATGTGTGTGAGACCGGGATCTGGGAGAGGTTTGTGTAACCATGACCTGGGAGAGGTGTGTGAGTGACCTTGACCTGGGAGAGGTGTGTGTGAGACCGTCACCTGGGAGAGGTGTGTGTGATACCGTGACCTGGGAGAGGTGTGTGTAACAGTGACCTGGGAGAGGTGTGTGAGTGACCGTTACCTGGGAGAGGTGTGTGTGTAACCATGACCTGGGAGAGGAGTGTGAGACCGTGACCTGGGAGAGGTGTGTGTGTAACCATGACCTGGGAGAGGTGTGTGTGAGACCGTGACCTGGGAGAGGCTTTTGTGACCAGGACCTGGGAGAGGAGTGAGTGACTATGACCTGGGAGAGGCTTTTGTGACCATGACCTGGGAGAGGTGTGACAATGATTGTGACCTAGGAGGGGTGTGTGATTGACCGTGAGCTGCGAGAGGTGTGTGAGTGACGATGACCTGGGGGAGGTGTGTGTGAGACCGTGACCTGGGTGAGGTGTGTGAGTGACCGTGACCTGGGGGAGGTGTGAGTGAGACTGTGACCTGGGAGAGGTGTGTGAGTGACCGTGACTTGGGAGAGGAGTGTGTGGGACAGTGACCTGTAGAGGTGTGTGTAACCATGACCTGGGAGAGGTGTATGAGGCCTTGACCTGGGAGAGGAGTGAGTGACTATGACCTGGGAGAGGTGTGACAGTGATTGTGACCTAGCAGGAGTGTGTGAGTGACCGTGAGCTGGGAGAGGTGTGTGAGACCGTAATCTTGGAGAGGTGTCTGAGACCGTGATCTGGGAGTGATGTCTGAGACCGTGACCTGGGAGAGGTGTGTGAATGACAGGTACCTGGGCGAGGTGTGTGAGTGACCATGACCTGGGAGAGCAGTGTGTGTAACCGTAACCGGAAGAGCAGTGTGTGAGACCGTGACCTGGGCAAGGTGTGTGAGTGACCGTGACCTGGGAGAGGTGTGTGTGAGACTGTCACCTGGGAGAGGTGTGTGTGATACCGTGACCTGGGAGAGGTGTGTGAGTGACCGTGATCTGGGAGAGGCGTGTGTGAGACCGTCACCTGGGAGAGGTGTGTGTGATACCGTGACCTGGGAGAGGTGTGTGTAACAGTGACCTGGGAGAGGTGTGTGAGTGACCGTGACCTGGGAGAGGTGTGTGTAACCGTGACCTTGGAGAGGTGTGTGAGCCCGTGACCTGGGAGATGTGTGTGAGCCCGTGACCTGGGAGAGGTGTGTGAGTGACCATGACCTGGGAGATGTGTGTGAGACCGGGATCTGGGAGAGGTGTGTGTGATACCGTGACCTGGGAGAGGTGTGTGTAACAGTGACCTGGGAGAGGTGTGTGAGTGACCATTACCTGGGAGAGGTGTGTGTGTAACCATGACCTGGGAGAGGAGTGTGAGACCGTGACCTGGGAGAGGTGTGTGTGTAACCATGACCTGGGAGAGGTGTGTGTGAGATCGTGACCTGGGAGAGGCTTTTGTGACCAGGAACTGGGAGAGGAGTGAGTGACTATGACCTGGGAGAGGCTTCTGTGACCATGACCTGGGAGAGGTGTGACAATGATTGTGACCTAGGAGGGGTGTGTGATTGACCGTGAGCTGCGAGAGGTGTGTGAGTGACGATGACCTGGGGGAGGTGTGTGTGAGATCGTGACCTGGGTGAGGTGTGTGAGTGACCGTGACCTGGGGGAGGTGTGAGTGAGACCGTGACCTGGGAGAGGTCTGTGAGTGACCGTGACTTGGGAGAGGAGTGTGTGGGACAGTGACCTGGGAGAGGTGTGTGTAACCATGACCTGGGAGAGGTGTATGAGGCCTTGACCTGGGAGAGGAGTGAGTGACTATGACCTGGGAGAGGTGTGATAGTGATTGTGACCTAGCAGGTGTGTGTGAGTGACCGTGAACTGGGAGTGATGTGTGAGACCGCGACCTGGGAGAGGTGTGTGAATGATAGGTACCTGGGCGAGGTGTGTGAGACCGTGACCTGGGAGGGCTGTGTGTAACCATGACCTGGGAGAGCTGTGTGAGTGACCGGTACCTGGGAGAGCAGTGTGTGTAACCGTGACCGGAAGAGATGTGTGTGAGACCCTGACCTGGGAGAGGTGTGTGAGTGACCGTGACCTGGGAAAGGTGTGTGTGAGACCGTGACCTGGGAGAGGCATGTGTGAGACCGTCACCTTGGAGAGGTGTGTGTGATACCGTGCCCTGGGAGAGCTGTGTGTAACAGCGACCTGGGAGAGGTGTGTGAGTGACCGTGACCTGGGAGAGGTGTGTGTAACCGTGACCTGGGAGAGGTGTGTGAGCCCGTGACCTGGGAGAGGTGTGTGAGTGACCATGACCTGGGAGATGTGTGTGAGACCGGGATCTGGGAGAGGATTGTGTAACCATGACCTGGGAGAGGTGTGTGTGATACCGTGACCTGGGAGAGGTGTGTGTAACAGTGACCTGGGAGAGGTGTGTGAGTGACCGTGACCTGGGAGAGGTGTGTGTAACCGTGACCTTGGAGAGGTGTGTGAGCCCGTGACCTGGGAGATGTGTGTGAGCCCGTGACCTGGGAGAGGTGTGTGAGTGACCATGACCTGGGAGATGTGTGTGAGACCGGGATCTGGGAGAGGTGTGTGTGATACCGTGACCTGGGAGAGGTGTGTGTAACAGTGACCTGGGAGAGGTGTGTGAGTGACCATTACCTGGGAGAGGTGTGTGTGTAACCATGACCTGGGAGAGGAGTGTGAGACCGTGACCTGGGAGAGGTGTGTGTGTAACCATGACCTGGGAGAGGTGTGTGTGAGATCGTGACCTGGGAGAGGCTTTTGTGACCAGGAACTGGGAGAGGAGTGAGTGACTATGACCTGGGAGAGGCCTCTGTGACCATGACCTGGGAGAGGTGTGACAATGATTGTGACCTAGGAGGGGTGTGTGATTGACCGTGAGCTGCGAGAGGTGTGTGAGTGACGATGACCTGGGGGAGGTGTGTGTGAGATCGTGACCTGGGTGAGGTGTGTGAGTGACCGTGACCTGGGGGAGGTGTGAGTGAGACCGTGACCTGGGAGAGGTCTGTGAGTGACCGTGACTTGGGAGAGGAGTGTGTGGGACAGTGACCTGGGAGAGGTGTGTGTAACCATGACCTGGGAGAGGTGTATGAGGCCTTGACCTGGGAGAGGAGTGAGTGACTATGACCTGGGAGAGGTGTGACAGTGATTGTGACCTAGCAGGTGTGTGTGAGTGACCGTGAACTGGGAGTGATGTGTGAGACCGCGACCTGGGAGAGGTGTGTGAATGATAGGTACCTGGGCGAGGTGTGTGAGACCGTGACCTGGGAGGGCTGTGTGTAACCATGACCTGGGAGAGCTGTGTGAGTGACCGGTACCTGGGAGAGCAGTGTGTGTAACCGTGACCGGAAGAGATGTGTGTGAGACCCTGACCTGGGAGAGGTGTGTGAGTGACCGTGACCTGGGAAAGGTGTGTGTGAGACCGTGACCTGGGAGAGGCATGTGTGAGACCGTCACCTTGGAGAGGTGTGTGTGATACCGTGCCCTGGGAGAGCTGTGTGTAACAGCGACCTGGGAGAGGTGTGTGAGTGACCGTGACCTGGGAGAGGTGTGTGTAACCGTGACCTGGGAGAGGTGTGTGAGCCCGTGACCTGGAAGAGGTGTGTGAGTGACCATGACCTGGGAGATGTGTGTGAGACCGGGATCTGGGAGAGGATTGTGTAACCATGACCTGGGAGAGGTGTGTGAGTGACCTTGACCTGGGAGAGGTGTGTGTGAGACCGTCACCTGGGAGAGGTGTGTGTGATACCGTGACCTGGGAGAGGTGTGTGTAACAGTGACCTGGGAGAGGTGTGTGAGTGACTATTACCTGGGAGAGGTGTGTGTGTAACCATGACCTGGGAGAGGAGTTTGAGACCGTGACCTGGGAGAGGTATGTGTGTAACCATGACCTGGGAGAGGTGTGTGTGAGACCGTGACCTGGGAGAGGCTTTTGTGACCAGGACCTGGGAGAGGAGTGAGTGACTATGACCTGGGAGAGGCTTTTGTGACCATGACCTGGGAGAGGTGTGACAATGATTGTGACCTTGGAGGGGAGTGTGATTGACCGTGACCTGCGAGAGGTGTGTGAGTAACAATGACCTGGGGGAGGTGTGTGTGAGACCGTGACCTGGGTGAGGTGTGTGAGTGACCGTGACCTGGGAGAGGTGTGTGTGAGACTGTGACCTGTGAGAGGTGTGTGTGAAACCGTGACCTGGGAGAGGTGTGTGTGAGACCGTCACCTGGGAGAGGTTTGTGTAACCATGACCTGGGAGAGGTGTGTGAGTGACCGTGACCTGGGAGAGGCGTGTGTGAGACCGTCACCTGGGAGAGGTGTGTGTGATACCGTGACCTGGGCAAGGTGTGTGAGTGACCGTGACCTGGGAGAGGTGTGTGTAACCGTGACCTGGGAGAGGTGTGTGAGCCCGTGACCTGGGAGAGGTGTGTGAGCCCGTGACCTGGGAGAGGTGTGTGTGCTCGTGACCTGGGAGAGGTGTGTGAGTGACCATGACCTGGGAGATGTGTGTGAGACCGGGATCTGGGAGAGGTTTGTGTAACCATGACCTGGGAGAGGTGTGTGAGTGACCTTGACCTGGGAGAGGTGTGTGTGAGACCGTCACCTGGGAGAGGTGTGTGTGATACCGTGACCTGGGAGATGTGTGTGTAACAGTGACCTGGGAGAGGTGTGTGAGTGACCGTTACCTGGGAGAGGTGTGTGTGTAACCATGACCTGGGAGAGGAGTGTGAGACCGTGACCTGGGAGAGGTGTGTGTGTAACCATGACCTGGGAGAGGTGTGTGTGAGACCGTGACCTGGGAGAGGCTTTTGTGACCAGGACCTGGGAGAGGAGTGAGTGACTATGACCTGGGAGAGGCTTTTGTGACCATGACCTGGGAGAGGTGTGACAATGATTGTGACCGAGGAGGGGTGTGTGATTGACCGTGAGCTGCGAGAGGTGTGTGAGTGACGATGACCTGGGGGAGGTGTGTGTGAGACCGTGACCTGGGTGAGGTGTGTGAGTGACCGTGACCTAGGAGAGCAGTGTGTGGGACAGTGACCTGGGAGAGGTGTGTGTAACCATGACCTGGGAGAGGTGTATGAGACCTTGACCTGGGAGAGGAGTGAGTGACTATGACCTGGGAGAGGTGTGACAGTGATTGTGACCTAGCAGGAGTGTGTGAGTGACCGTGACCTGGGAAAGGTGTGTGTGAGACCGTGACCTGGGAGGGGTGTGTGTAACAGCGACCTGGGAGAGGTGTGTGAGTGACCGTGACCTGGGAGAGCTGTGTGTAACCGTGACCTGGGAGAGGTGTGTGAGCCCGTGACCTGGGAGAGGTGTGTGAGTGACCATGACCTGGGAGATGTGTGTGAGACCGGGATCTGGGAGAGGTTTGTGTAACCATGTCCTGGGAGAGGTGTGTGAGTAACCTTGACCTGGGAGAGGTGTGTGTGATACCGTGACCTGGGAGAGGTGTGTGTAACAGTGACCTGGGAGAGGTGTGTGAGTGACCATAACCTGGGAGAGGTGTGTGTGTAACCATGACTTGGGAGAGGAGTGTGAGACCGTGACCTGAGAGAGGTGTGTGTGTAACCATGACCTGGGAGAGGTGTGTGTGAGACCGTGACCTGGGAGAGGCTTTTGTGACCAGGACCTGGGAGAGGAGTGAGTGACTATGACCTGGGAGAGGCTTTTGTGACCATGACCTGGGAGAGGTGTGACAATGATTGTGACCTAGGAGGGGTGTGGGATTGACCGTGACCTGCGAGAGGTGTGTGAGTAACAATGACCTGGGGGAGGTGTGTGTGAGACCGTGACCTGGGTGAGGTGTGTGAGTGACCGTGACCTGGGAGAGGTATGTGTGAGACTGTGACCTGTGAGATGTGTGTGTGAAACCGTGACCTGGGAGAGGTGTTTGTGAGACCGTCACCTGGGAGAGGTTTGTGTAACCATGACCTGGGAGAGGTGTGTGAGTGACCGTGACCTGGGAGAGGCGTGTGTGAGACCGTCACCTGGGAGAGGAGTGTGTGATACCGTGACCTGGGCAAGGTGTGTGAGTGACCGTGACCTGGGAGAGGCGTGTGTGAGACCGTCACCTGGGAGAGGTGTGTGTGATACCGTGACCTGGGAGAGGTGTGTGTAACAGTGACCTGGGAGAGGTGTGTGAGTGACCGTGTCCTGGGAGAGGAGTGTGAGTGACCGTGACCTGGGAGAGGTGTGTGTGCTCGTGACCTGGGAGAGGTGAGTGAGTGACCATGACCTGGGAGAGGTGTGTGAGACCGTGATCTTTGAGAGGTGTCTGAGACCGTGATCTGGGAGTGATGTGTGAGACCGTGACCTGGGAGGGGTGTGTGAATGACAGGTACCTGGGCGAGGTGTGTGAGTCAACAATGACCTGGGAGAGCAGTGTGTGTAACCGTAACCGGAAGAGCAGTGTGTGAGACCGTGACCTGGGAGAGGAGTGAGTGACTATGACCTGGGAGAGGCTTTTGTGACCATGACCTGGGAGAGGTGTGACAATGCTTGTGACCTAGGAGGGGTGTGTGATTGACCGTGAGCTGCGAGAGGTGTGTGAGTGACGACCTGGGGGAGGTGTGTGTGAGACCGTGACCTGGGTGAGGTGTGTGAGTGACCGTGACCTGGGGGAGGTGTGAGTGAGACTGTGACCTGGGACAGGTGTGTGAGTGACCGTGACTTGGGAGAGGAGTGTGTGGGACAGTGACCTGTAGAGGTGTGAGTAACCATGACCTGGGAGAGGTGTATGAGGCCTTGACCTGGGAGAGGAGTGAGTGACTATGACCTGGGAGAGGTGTGACAGTGATTGTGACCTAGCAGGAGTGTGTGAGTGACCGTGACCTGGGAGAGGTGTGTGAGACCGTGATCTTGGAGAGGTGTCTGAGACCGTGATCTGGGAGTGATGTGTGAGACCGTGACCTGGGAGGGGTGTGTGAATGACAGGTACCTGGGCGAGGTGTGTGAGTGACCATGACCTGGGAGAGCAGTGTGTGTAACCGTAACCGGAAGAGCAGTGTGTGAGACCGTGACCTGGGCAAGGTGTGTGAGTGACCGTGACCTGGGAGAGGTGTGTGTGAGACGGTCACCTGGGAGAGGTGTGTGTGATACCGTGACCTGGGAGAGGTGTGTGAGTGACCGTGATCTGGGAGAGGCGTGTGTGAGACCGTCACCTGGGAGAGGTGTGTGTGATACCGTGACCTGGGAGAGGTGTGTGTAACAGTGACCTGGGAGAGGTGTGTGAGTGACCGTGACCTGGGAGAGGTGTGTGTAACCGTGACCTTGGAGAGGTGTGTGAGCCCGTGACCTGGGAGATGTGTGTGAGCCCATGACCTGGGAGAGGTGTGTGAGTGACCATGACCTGGGAGATGTGTGTGAGACCGGGATCTGGGAGAGGTGTGTGTGATACCGTGACCTGGGAGAGGTGTGTGTAACAGTGACCTGGGAGAGGTGTGTGAGTGACCGTTACCTGGGAGAGGTGTGTGTGTAACCATGACCTGGGAGAGGAGTGTGAGACCGTGACCTGGGAGAGGTGTGTGTGTAACCATGACCTGGGAGAGGTGTGTGTGAGATCGTGACCTGGGAGAGGCTTTTGTGACCAGGAACTGGGAGAGGAGTGAGTGACTATGACCTGGGAGAGGCTTCTGTGACCATGACCTGGGAGAGGTGTGACAATGATTGTGACCTAGGAGGGGTGTGTGATTGACCGTGAGCTGCGAGAGGTGTGTGAGTGACGATGACCTGGGGGAGGTGTGTGTGAGATCGTGACCTGGGTGAGGTGTGTGAGTGACCGTGACCTGGGGGAGGTGTGAGTGAGACCGTGACCTGGGAGAGGTCTGTGAGTGACCGTGACTTGGGAGAGGAGTGTGTGGGACAGTGACCTGGGAGAGGTGTGTGTAACCATGACCTGGGAGAGGTGTATGAGGCCTTGACCTGGGAGAGGAGTGGGTGACTATGACCTGGGAGAGGTGTGACAGTGATTGTGACCTAGCAGGTGTGTGTGAGTGACCGTGAACTGGGAGTGATGTGTGAGACCGCGACCTGGGAGAGGTGTGTGAATGATAGGTACCTGGGCGAGGTGTGTGAGACCGTGACCTGGGAGGGCTGTGTGTAACCATGACCTGGGAGAGCTGTGTGAGTGACCGGTACCTGGGAGAGCAGTGTGTGTAACCGTGACCGGAAGAGATGTGTGTGAGACCCTGACCTGGGAGAGGTGTGTGAGTGACCGTGACCTGGGAAAGGTGTGTGTGAGACCGTGACCTGGGAGAGGCATGTGTGAGACCGTCACCTTGGAGAGGTGTGTGTGATACCGTGCCCTGGGAGAGCTGTGTGTAACAGCGACCTGGGAGAGGTGTGTGAGTGACCGTGACCTGGGAGAGGTGTGTGTAACCGTGACCTGGGAGAGGTGTGTGAGTGACCATGACCTGGGAGATGTGTGTGAGACCGGGATCTGGGAGAGGATTGTGTAACCATGACCTGGGAGAGGTGTGTGAGTGACCTTGACCTGGGAGAGGTGTGTGTGAGACCGTCACCTGGGAGAGGTGTGTGTGATACCGTGACCTGGGAGAGGTGTGTGTAACAGTGACCTGGGAGAGGTGTGTGAGTGACCATTACCTGGGAGAGGTGTGTGTGTAACCATGACCTGGGAGAGGAGTGTGAGACCGTGACCTGGGAGAGGTATGTGTGTAACCATGACCTGGGAGAGGTGTGTGTGAGACCGTGACCTGGGAGAGGCTTTTGTGACCAGGACCTGGGAGAGGAGTGAGTGACTATGACCTGGGAGAGGCTTTTGTGACCATGACCTGGGAGAGGTGTGACAATGATTGTGACCTTGGAGGGGTGTGTGATTGACCGTGACCTGCGAGAGGTGTGTGAGTAACAATGACCTGGGGGAGGTGTGTGTGAGACCGTGACCTGGGTGAGGTGTGTGAGTGACCGTGACCTGGGAGAGGTGTGTGTGAGACTGTGACCTGTGAGAGGTGTGTGTGAAACCGTGACCTGGGAGAGGTGTGTGTGAGACCGTCACCTGGGAGAGGTTTGTGTAACCATGACCTGGGAGAGGTGTGTGAGTGAACGTGACCTGGGAGAGGCGTGTGTGAGACCGTCACCTGGGAGAGGTGTGTGTAACCGTGACCTGGGAGAGGTGTGTGTGCTCGTGACCTGGGAGAGGTGTGTGAGTGACCATGACCTGGGAGATGTGTGTGAGACCGGGATCTGGGAGAGGTTTGTGTAACCATGACCTGGGAGAGGTGTGTGAGTGACCTTGACCTGGGAGAGGCGTGTGTGAGACCGTCACCTGGGAGAGGTGTGTGTGATACCGTGACCTGGGAGAGGTGTGTGTAACAGTGACCTGGGAGAGGTGTGTGAGTGACCGTTACCTGGGAGAGGTGTGTGTGTAACCATGACCTGGGAGAGGAGTGTGAGACCGTGACCTGGGAGAGGTGTGTGTGTAACCATGACCTGGGAGAGGTGTGTGTGAGACCGTGACCTGGGAGAGGCTTTTGTGACCAGGACCTGGGAGAGGAGTGAGTGACTATGACCTGGGAGAGGCTTTTGTGACCATGACCTGGGAGAGGTGTGACAATGATTGTGACCTAGGAGGGGTGTGTGATTGACCGTGAGCTGCGAGAGGTGTGTGAGTGACGATGACCTGGGGGAGGTGTGTGTGAGACCGTGACCTGGGTGAGGTGTGTGAGTGACCGTGACCTGGGGGAGGTGTGAGTGAGACTGTGACCTGGGAGAGGTGTGTGAGTGACCGTGACTTGGGAGAGGAGTGTGTGGGACAGTGACCTGTAGAGGTGTGTGTAACCATGACCTGGGAGAGGTGTATGAGGCCTTGACCTGGGAGAGGAGTGAGTGACTATGACCTGGGAGAGGTGTGACAGTGATTGTGACCTAGCAGGAGTGTGTGAGTAACCGTGAGCTGGGAGAGGTGTGTGAGACCGTAATCTTGCAGAGGTGTCTGAGACCGTGATCTGGGAGTGATGTGTGAGACCGTGACCTGGGAGAGGTGTGTGAATGACAGGTACCTGGGCGAGGTGTGTGAGTGACCATGACCTGGGAGAGCAGTGTGTGTAACCGTAACCGGAAGAGCAGTGTGTGAGACCGTGACCTGGGAGAGGTGTATGAGGCCTTGACCTGGGAGAGGAGTGGGTGACTATGACCTGGGAGAGGTGTGACAGTGATTGTGACCTAGCAGGTGTGTGTGAGTGACCGTGAACTGGGAGTGATGTGTGAGACCGCGACCTGGGAGAGGTGTGTGAATGATAGGTACCTGGGCGAGGTGTGTGAGACCGTGACCTGGGAGGGCTGTGTGTAACCATGACCTGGGAGAGCTGTGTGAGTGACCGGTACCTGTGAGAGCAGTGTGTGTAACCGTGACCGGAAGAGATGTGTGTGAGACCCTGACCTGGGAGAGGTGTGTGAGTGACCGTGACCTGGGAAAGGTGTGTGTGAGACCGTGACCTGGGAGAGGCATGTGTGAGACCGTCACCTTGGAGAGGTGTGTGTGATACCGTGCCCTGGGAGAGCTGTGTGTAACAGCGACCTGGGAGAGGTGTGTGAGTGACCGTGACCTGGGAGAGGTGTGTGTAACCGTGACCTGGGAGAGGTGTGTGAGCCCGTGACCTGGGAGAGGTGTGTGAGTGACCATGACCTGGGAGATGTGTGTGAGACCGGGATCTGGGAGAGGATTGTGTAACCATGACCTGGGAGAGGTGTGTGAGTGACCTTGACCTGGGAGAGGTGTGTGTGAGACCGTCACCTGGGAGAGGTGTGTGTGATACCGTGACCTGGGAGAGGTGTGTGTAACAGTGACCTGGGAGAGGTTTGTGAGTGACTATTACCTGGGAGAGGTGTGTGTGTAACCATGACCTGGGAGAGGAGTGTGAGACCGTGACTTGGGAGAGGTATGTGTGTAACCATGACCTGGGAGAGGTGTGTGTGAGACCGTGACCTGGGAGAGGCTTTTGTGACCAGGACCTGGGAGAGGAGTGAGTGACTATGACCTGGGAGAGGCTTTTGTGACCATGACCTGGGAGAGGTGTGACAATGATTGTGACCTTGGAGGGGTGTGTGATTGACCGTGACCTGCGAGAGGTGTGTGAGTAACAATGACCTGGGGGAGGTGTGTGTGAGACCGTGACCTGGGTGAGGTGTGTGAGTGACCGTGACCTGGGAGAGGTGTGTGTGAGACTGTGACCTGTGAGAGGTGTGTGTGAAACCGTGACCTGGGAGAGGTGTGTGTGACACCGTCACCTGGGAGAGGTTTGTGTAACCATGACCTGGGAGAGGTGTGTGAGTGACCGTGACCTGGGAGAGGCGTGTGTGAGACCGTCACCTGGGAGAGGTGTGTGTGATACCGTGACCTGGACAAGGTGTGTGAGTGACCGTGACCTGGGAGAGGTGTGTGTAACCGTGACCTGGGAGAGGTGTGTGAGCCCGTGACCTGGGAGAGGTGTGTGAGCCCGTGACCTGGGAGAGGTGTGTGTGCTCGTGACCTGGGAGAGGTGTGTGAGTGACCATGACCTGGGAGATGTGTGTGAGACCGGGATCTGGGAGAGGTTTGTGTAACCATGACCTGGGAGAGGTGTGTGAGTGACCTTGACCTGGGAGAGGTGTGTGTGAGACCGTCACCTGGGAGAGGTGTGTGTGATACCGTGACCTGGGAGAGGTGTGTGTAACAGTGACCTGGGAGAGGTGTGTGAGTGACCGTTACCTGGGAGAGGTGTGTGTGTAACCATGACCTGGGAGAGGAGTGTGAGACCGTGACCTGGGAGAGGTGTGTGTGTAACCATGACCTGGGAGAGGTGTGTGTGAGACCTTGACCTGGGAGAGGCTTTTGTGACCAGGACCTGCGAGAGGAGTGAGTGACTATGACCTGGGAGAGGCTTTTGTGACCATGACCTGGGAGAGGTGTGACAATGATTGTGACCTTGGAGGGGTGTGTGATTGACCGTGACCTGCGAGAGGTGTGTGAGTAACAATGACCTGGGGGAGGTGTGTGTGAGACCGTGACCTGGGTGAGGTGTGTGAGTGACCGTGACCTGGGAGAGGCGTGTGTGAGACCGTCACCTGGGAGAGGTGTGTGTGATACCGTGACCTGGGCAAGGTGTGTGAGTGACCGTGACCTGGGAGAGGTGTGTGTAACCGTGACCTGGGAGAGGTGTGTGAGCCCGTGACCTGGGAGAGGTGTGTGAGCCCGTGACCTGGGAGAGGTGTGTGTGCTCGTGACCTGGGAGAGGTGTGTGAGTGACCATGACCTGGGAGATGTGTGTGAGACCGGGATCTGGGAGAGGTTTGTGTAACCATGACCTGGGAGAGGTGTGTGAGTGACCTTGACCTGGGAGAGGTGTGTGTGAGACCGTCACCTGGGAGAGGTGTGTGTGATACCGTGACCTGGGAGAGGTGTGTGTAACAGTGACCTGGGAGAGGTGTGTGAGTGACCGTTACCTGGGAGAGGTGTGTGTGTAACCATGACCTGGGAGAGGAGTGTGAGACCGTGACCTGGGAGAGGTGTGTGTGTAACCATGACCTGGGAGAGGTGTGTGTGAGACCGTGACCTGGGAGAGGCTTTTGTGACCAGGACCTGGGAGAGGAGTGAGTGACTATGACCTGGGAGAGGCTTTTGTGACCATGACCTGGGAGAGGTGTGACAATGATTGTGACCGAGGAGGGGTGTGTGATTGACCGTGAGCTGCGAGAGGTGTGTGAGTGACGATGACCTGGGGGAGGTGTGTGTGAGACCGTGACCTGGGTGAGGTGTGTGAGTGACCGTGACCTGGGGGAGGTGTGAGTGAGACCGTGACCTGGGAGAGGTGTGTGAGTGACCGTGACTTGGGAGAGGAGTGTGTGGGACAGTGACCTGTAGAGGTGTGTGTAACCATGACCTGGGAGAGGTGTATGAGGCCTTGACCTGGGAGAGGAGTGAGTGACTATGACCTGGGAGAGGTGTGACAGTGATTGTGACCTTGCAGGTGTGTGTGAGTGACCATGAACTGGGAGTGATGTGTGAGACCGCGACCTGGGAGAGGTGTATGAATGACAGGTACCTGGGCGAGGTGTGTGAGACCGTGACCTGGGAGGGCTGTGTGTAACCATGACCTGGGAGAGCTGTGTGAGTGACCGGTACCTGGGAGAGCAGTGTGTGTAACCGTGACCGGAAGAGATGTGTGTGAGACCGTGACCTGGGCAAGGTGTGTGAGTGACCGTGACCTGGGCGAGGAGTGTGTGAGACCGTCACCTGGGAGAGGTGTGTGTGATACCGTGACCTGGGCAATGTGTGTGAGTGACCGTGACCTGGGAGAGGCGTGTGTGAGACCGTCACCTTGGAGAGGTGTGTGTGATACCGTGACCTGGGAGAGGTGTGTGTAACCATGACCTGGGAGAGCTGTGTGAGTGACCGGTACCTGGGAGAGCAGTGTGTGTAACCGTGACCGGAAGAGATGTGTTTGAGATCCTGACCTGGGCAAGGTGTGTGAGTGACCGTGACCTGGGAGAGGAGTGTGTGAGACCGTCACCTGGGAGAGGTGCGTGTGATACCGTGACCTGGGCAATGTGTGTGAGTGACCGTGACCTGGGAGAGGCGTGTGTGAGACCATCACCTTGGAGAGGTGTGTGTGATACCGTGACCTGGGAGAGGTGTGTGTAACAGCGACCTGGGAGAGGTGTGTGAGTGACCGTGACCTGGGAGAGGTGTGTGAGCCCGTGACCTGGGAGAGGTGTGTGAGTGACCATGACCTGGGAGATGTGTGTGAGACCGGGATCTGGGAGAGGTTTGTGTAACCATGACCTGGGAGAGGTGTGTGAGTGAACTTGACCTGGGAGAGGTGTGTGTGAGACCGTTACCTGGGAGAGGTGTGTGAGTGACCGTGACCTGGGAGAGGTGTGCGTAACCTTGAACTGGGAGAAGTGTGAGAGTGACCGTGACCTGGGAGAGGTGTGTGAGTGACCGTGACCTAGGAGAGCAGTGTGTGGGACAGTGACCTGGGAGAGGTGTGTGTAACCATGACCTGGGAGAGGTGTATGAGACCTTGACCTGGGAGAGGAGTGAGTGACTATGACCTGGGAGAGGTGTGACAGTGATTGTGACCTAGCAGGAGTGTGTGATTGACCGTGACCTGGGAGAGGTGTGTGAGACCGTGATCTTGGAGAGGTGTCTGAGACCGTGATCTGGGAGTGATGTGTGAGACCGTGACCTGGGAGAATTGTGTGAATGACAGGTACCTGGGCGAGGTGTGTGAGTGACCATGACCTGGGAGAGCAGTGTGTGTAACCGTGACCGGAAGAGCTGTGTGTGAGCCCGTGACCTGGGAGATGTGTGTGAGCCCGTGACCTGGGAGAGGTGTGTGAGTGAACATGACCTGGGAGAGGTGTGTGAGTGACCTTGACCTGGGAGAGGTGTGTGTGAGACCGTCACCTGGGAGAGGTGTGTGTAACAGTGACCTGGGAGAGGTGTGTGAGTGACCGTTACCTGGGAGAAGTGTGTGTGTAACCATGACCTGGGAGAGGAGTGTGAGACCGTGACCTGGGAGAGGTGTGTGTGTAACCATGACCTGGGAGAGGTGTGTGTGAGATCGTGACCTGGGAGAGGCTTTTGTGACCAGGACCTGGGAGAGGAGTGAGTGACTATGACCTGGGAGAGGCTTCTGTGACCATGACCTGGGAGAGGTGTGACAATGATTGTGACCTAGGAGGGGTGTGTGATTGACCGTGAGCTGCGAGAGGTGTGTGAGTGACGATGACCTGGGGGAGGTGTGTGTGAGATCGTGACCTGGGTGAGGTGTGTGAGTGACCGTGACCTGGGGGAGGTGTGAGTGAGACCGTGACCTGGGAGAGGTCTGTGAGTGACCGTGACTTGGGAGAGGAGTGTGTGGGACAGTGACCTGGGAGAGGTGTGTGTAACCATGACCTGGGAGAGGTGTATGAGGCCTTGACCTGGGAGAGGTGTGACAGTGATTGTGACCTAGCAGGTGTGTGTGAGTGACCGTGAACTGCGAGTGATGTGTGAGACCGCGACTTGGGAGAGGTGTCTGAATGATAGGTACCTGGACGAGGTGTGTGAGACCATGACCTGTGAGGGCTGTGTGTAACCATGACCTGGGAGAGCTGTGTGAGTGACCGGTACCTGGGAGAGCAGTGTGTGTAACCGTGACCGGAAGAGATGTGTGTGAGACCCTGACCTGGGAGAGGTGTGTGAGTGACCGTGACCTGGGAAAGGTGTGTGTGAGACCGTGACCTGGGAGAGGTGTGTGAGTGACCGTGACCTGGGAGAGCTGTGTGTAACCGTGACCTGGGAGAGGTGTGTGAGCCCGAGACCTGGGAGAGATGTGTGAGTGACCATGACCTGGGAGATGTGTGTGAGACCGGGATCTGGGAGAGGTTTGTGTAACCATGACCTGGGAGAGGTGTGTGAGTGACCTTGACCTGGGAGAGGTGTGTGTGAGACCGTCACCTGGGAGAGGTGTGTGTGATACCGTGACCTGGGAGAGGTGTGTGTAACAGTGACCTGGGAGAGGTGTGTGAGTGACCGTTACCTGGGAGAGGTGTGTGTGTAACCATGACCTGGGAGAGGAGTGTGAGACCGTGACCTGGGAGAGGTGTGTGTGTAACCATGACCTGGGAGAGGTGTGTGTGAGACCGTGACCTGGGAGAGGCTTTTGTGACCATGACCTGGGAGAGGTGTGACAATGATTGTGACCTAGGAGGGGTGTGTGATTGACCGTGACCTGCGAGAGGTGTGTGAGTAACAATGACCTGGGGGAGGTGTGTGTGAGACCGTGACCTGGGTGAGGTGTGTGAGTGACCGTGACCTGGGAGAGGTGTGTGTGAGACTGTGACCTGTGAGAGGTGTGTGTGAAACCGTGACCTGGGAGAGGTGTGTGTGAGACCGTCACCTGGGAGAGTTTTGTGTAACCATGACCTGGGAGAGGTGTGTGAGTGACCGTGACCTGGGAGAGGCGTGTGTGAGACCGTCACCTGGGAGAGGTGTGTGTGATACCGTGACCTGGGAGAGGTGTGTGTAACAGTGACCTGGGAGAGGTGTGTGAGTGACCGTTACCTGGGAGAAGTGTGTGTGTAACCATGACCTGGGAGAGGAGTGTGAGACCGTGACCTGGGAGAGGTGTGTGTGTAACCATGACCTGGGAGAGGTGTGTGTGAGATCGTGACCTGGGAGAGGCTTTTGTGACCAGGACCTGGGAGAGGAGTGAGTGACTATGACCTGGGAGAGGCTTCTGTGACCATGACCTGGGAGAGGTGTGACAATGATTGTGACCTAGGAGGGGTGTGTGATTGACCGTGAGCTGCGAGAGGTGTGTGAGTGACGATGACCTGGGGGAGGTGTGTGTGAGATCGTGACCTGGGTGAGGTGTGTGAGTGACCGTGACCTGGGGGAGGTGTGAGTGAGACCGTGACCTGGGAGAGGTCTGTGAGTGACCGTGACTTGGGAGAGGAGTGTGTGGGACAGTGACCTGGGAGAGGTGTGTGTAACCATGACCTGGGAGAGGTGTATGAGGCCTTGACCTGGGAGAGGTGTGACAGTGATTGTGACCTAGCAGGTGTGTGTGAGTGACCGTGAACTGCGAGTGATGTGTGAGACCGCGACTTGGGAGAGGTGTCTGAATGATAGGTACCTGGACGAGGTGTGTGAGACCATGACCTGGGAGGGCTGTGTGTAACCATGACCTGGGAGAGCTGTGTGAGTGACCGGAACCTGGGAGAGCAGTGTGTGTAACCGTGACCGGAAGAGATGTGTGTGAGACCCTGACCTGGGAGAGGTGTGTGAGTGACCGTGACCTGGGAAAGGTGTGTGTGAGACCGTGACCTGGGAGAGGTATGTGTGAGACCGTCACCTTGGAGAGGTGTGTGTGATACCGTGACCTGGGAGAGGTGTGTGTAACAGCGACCTGGGAGAGGTGTGTGAGTGACCGTGACCTGGGAGAGCTGTGTGTAACCGTGACCTGGGAGAGGTGTGTGAGCCCGAGACCTGGGAGAGATGTGTGAGTGACCATGACCTGGGAGATGTGTGTGAGACCGGGATCTGGGAGAGGTTTGTGTAACCATGACCTGGGAGAGGTGTGTGAGTGACCTTGACCTGGGAGAGGTGTGTGTGAGACCGTCACCTGGGAGAGGTGTGTGTGATACCGTGACCTGGGAGAGGTATGTGTAACAGTGACCTGGGAGAGGTGTGTGAGTGACCGTTACCTGGGAGAGGTGTGTGTGTAACCATGACCTGGGAGAGGAGTGTGAGACCGTGACCTGGGAGAGGTGTGTGTGTAACCATGACCTGGGAGAGGTGTGTGTGAGACCGTGACCTGGGAGAGGCTTTTGTGACCAGGACCTGGGAGAGGAGTGAGTGACTATGACCTGGGAGAGGCTTTTGTGACCATGACCTGGGAGAGGTGTGACAATGATTGTGACCTAGGAGGGGTGTGTGATTGACCGTGACCTGCGAGAGGTGTGTGAGTAACAATGACCTGGGGGAGGTGTGTGTGAGACCGTGACCTGGGTGAGGTGTGTGAGTGACCGTGACCTGGGAGAGGTGTGTGTGAGACTGTGACCTGTGAGAGGTGTGTGTGAAACCGTGACCTGGGAGAGGTGTGTGTGAGACCGTCACCTGGGAGAGTTTTGTGTAACCATGACCTGGGAGAGGTGTGTGAGTGACCGTGACCTGGGAGAGGCATGTGTGAGACCGTCACCTGGGAGAGGTGTGTGTGATACCGTGACCTGGGCAAGGTGTGTTAGTGACCGTGACCTGGGAGAGGCGTGTGTGAGACCATCACCTGGGAGAGGTGTGTGTGTTACCGTGACCTGGGAGAGGTGTGTGTAACAGTGACCTGGGAGAGGTGTGTGAGTGACTGTGACCTGGGAGAGGTGTGTGTAACCGTGAGCTGGGAGAGGTGTGTGAGCCCGTGACCTGGGAGAGGTGTGTGAGTGACCATGACCTGGGAGATGTGTGTGAGACCGGGATCTGGGAGAGGTTTGTGTAACCATGACCTGGGAGAGGTGTGTGAGTGACCTTGACCTGGGAGAGGTGTGTGTGAGACCGTCACCTGGGAGAGGTGTGTGTGATACCGTGACCTGGGAGAGGTGTGTGTAACAGTGACCTGGGAGAGGTGTGTGAGTGACCGTTACCTGGGAGAGGTGTGTGTGTAACCATGACCTGGGAGAGGAGTGTGAGAACGTGACCTGGGAGAGGTGTGCGTGTAACCATGACCTGGGAGAGGTGTGTGTGAGACCGTGACCTGGGAGAGGAGTGAGTGATATGACCTGGGAGAGGCTTTTGTGACCATGACCTGGGAGAGGTGTGACAATGATTGTGACCTAGGAGGGGTGTGTGATTGACCGTGAGCTGCGAGAGGTGTGTGAGTGACGATGACCTGGGGGAGGTGTGTGTGAGACCGTGACCTGGGTGAGGTGTGTGAGTGACCGTGACCTGGGGGAGGTGTGAATGAGACCGTGACCTGGGAGAGGTGTGTGAGTGACCGTGACTTGGGAGAGGAGTGTGTGGGACAGTGACCTGTAGAGGTGTGTGTAACCATGACCTGGGAGAGGTGTATGAGGCCTTGACCTGGGAGAGGAGTGAGTGACTATGACCTGGGAGAGGTGTGACAGTGATTGTGACCTAGCAGGAGTGTGTGAGTGACCGTGACCTGGGAGAGGTGTGTGAGAACGTGATCTTGGAGAGGTGTCTGAGACCGTGATCTGGGAGTGATGTGTGAGACCGTGACCTGGGAGAGGTGTGTGAATGACAGGTACCTGGGCGAGGTGTGTGAGTGACCATGACCTGGGAGAGCAGTGTGTGTAACCGTGACCGGAAGAGCTGTGTGTGAGACCGTGACCTGGGCAAGGTGTGTGTGATACCGTGACCTGGGAGAGGTGTGTGAGTGACCGTGATCTGGGAGAGGCGTGTGTGAGACCGTCACCTGGGAGAGGTGTGTGTGATACCATGACCTGGGAGAGGTGTGTGTAACAGTGACCTGGGAGAGGTGTGTGAGTGACCGTGACCTGGGAGAGGTGTGTGTAACCGTGACCTTGGAGAGGTGTGTGAGCCCGTGACCTGGGAGATGTGTGTGAGCCCGTGACCTGGGAGAGGTGTGTGAGTGAACACGACCTGGGAGAGGTGTGTGAGTGACCTTGACCTGGGAGAGGTGTGTGTGAGACCGTCACCTGGGAGAGGTGTGTGTGATACCGTGACCTGGGAGAGGTGTGTGTAACAGTGACCTGGGAGAGGTGTGTGTGTAACCATGACCTGGGAGAGGTTTGTGTGAGATCGTGACCTGGGAGAGGATTTTTGTGACCAGGACCTGGGAGAGGAGTGAGTGACTATGACCTGGGAGAGGCTTCTGTGACCATGACCTGCGAGAGGTGTGACAATGATTGTGACCTAGGAGGGGTGTGTGATTGACCGTGAGCTGCGAGAGGTGTGTGAGTGACGATGACCTGGGGGAGGTGTGTGTGAGATCGTGACCTGGGTGAGGTGTGTGAGTGACCGTGACCTGGGGGAGGTGTGAGTGAGACCGTGACCTGGGAGAGGTGTGTGAGTGACCGTGACTTGGGAGAGGAGTGTGTGGGACAGTGACCTGTAGAGGTGTGTGTAACCATGACCTGGGAGAGGTGTATGAGGCCTTGACCTGGGAGAGGAGTGAGTGACTATGACCTGGGAGAGGTGTGACAGTGATTGTGACCTTGCAGGTGTGTGTGAGTGACCATGAACTGGGAGTGATGTGTGAGACCGCGACCTGGGAGAGGTGTGTGAATGACAGGTACCTGGGCGAGGTGTGTGAGACCGTGACCTGGGAGGGCTGTGTGTAACCATGACCTGGGAGAGCTGTGTGAGTGACCGGTACCTGGGAGAGCAGTGTGTGTAACCGTGACCGGAAGAGATGTGTGTGAGACCGTGACCTGGGCAAGGTGTGTGAGTGACCGTGACCTGGGAGAGGAGTGTTTGAGACCGTCACCTGGGAGAGATGTGTGTGATATCGTGACCTGGGCAAAGTGTGTGAGTGACCGTGACCTGGGAGAGGTGTGTGAGCCCGTGACCTGGGAGAGGTGTGTGAGTGACCATGACCTGGGAGATGTGTGTGAGACCGGGATCTGGGAGAGGTTTGTGTAACCATGACCTGGGAGAGGTGTGTGAGTGAACTTGACCTGGGAGAGGTGTGTGTGAGACCGTTACCTGGGAGAGGTGTGTGAGTGACCGTGACCTGGGAGAGGTGTGCGTAACCTTGAACTGGGAGAAGTGTGAGAGTGACCGTGACCTGGGAGAGGTGTGTGAGTGACCGTGACCTAGGAGAGCAGTGTGTGGGACAGTGACCTGGGAGAGGTGTGTGTAACCATGACCTGGGAGAGGTGTATGAGACCTTGACCTGGGAGAGGAGTGAGTGACTATGACCTGGGAGAGGTGTGACAGTGATTGTGACCTAGCAGGAGTGTGTGATTGACCGTGACCTGGGAGAGGTGTGTGAGACCGTGATCTTGGAGAGGTGTCTGAGACCGTGATCTGGGAGTGATGTGTGAGACCGTGACCTGGGAGAATTGTGTGAATGACAGGTACCTGGGCGAGGTGTGTGAGTGACCATGACCTGGGAGAGCAGTGTGTGTAACCGTGACCGGAAGAGCTGTGTGTGAGCCCGTGACCTGGGAGATGTGTGTGAGCCCGTGACCTGGGAGAGGTGTGTGAGTGAACATGACCTGGGAGAGGTGTGTGAGTGACCTTGACCTGGGAGAGGTGTGTGTGAGACCGTCACCTGGGAGAGGTGTGTGTAACAGTGACCTGGGAGAGGTGTGTGAGTGACCGTTACCTGGGAGAAGTGTGTGTGTAACCATGACCTGGGAGAGGAGTGTGAGACCGTGACCTGGGAGAGGTGTGTGTGTAACCATGACCTGGGAGAGGTGTGTGTGAGATCGTGACCTGGGAGAGGCTTTTGTGACCAGGACCTGGGAGAGGAGTGAGTGACTATGACCTGGGAGAGGCTTCTGTGACCATGACCTGGGAGAGGTGTGACAATGATTGTGACCTAGGAGGGGTGTGTGATTGACCGTGAGCTGCGAGAGGTGTGTGAGTGACGATGACCTGGGGGAGGTGTGTGTGAGATCGTGACCTGGGTGAGGTGTGTGAGTGACCGTGACCTGGGGGAGGTGTGAGTGAGACCGTGACCTGGGAGAGGTCTGTGAGTGACCGTGACTTGGGAGAGGAGTGTGTGGGACAGTGACCTGGGAGAGGTGTGTGTAACCATGACCTGGGAGAGGTGTATGAGGCCTTGACCTGGGAGAGGTGTGACAGTGATTGTGACCTAGCAGGTGTGTGTGAGTGACCGTGAACTGCGAGTGATGTGTGAGACCGCGACTTGGGAGAGGTGTCTGAATGATAGGTACCTGGACGAGGTGTGTGAGACCATGACCTGTGAGGGCTGTGTGTAACCATGACCTGGGAGAGCTGTGTGAGTGACCGGTACCTGGGAGAGCAGTGTGTGTAACCGTGACCGGAAGAGATGTGTGTGAGACCCTGACCTGGGAGAGGTGTGTGAGTGACCGTGACCTGGGAAAGGTGTGTGTGAGACCGTGACCTGGGAGAGGTGTGTGAGTGACCGTGACCTGGGAGAGCTGTGTGTAACCGTGACCTGGGAGAGGTGTGTGAGCCCGAGACCTGGGAGAGATGTGTGAGTGACCATGACCTGGGAGATGTGTGTGAGACCGGGATCTGGGAGAGGTTTGTGTAACCATGACCTGGGAGAGGTGTGTGAGTGACCTTGACCTGGGAGAGGTGTGTGTGAGACCGTCACCTGGGAGAGGTGTGTGTGATACCGTGACCTGGGAGAGGTGTGTGTAACAGTGACCTGGGAGAGGTGTGTGAGTGACCGTTACCTGGGAGAGGTGTGTGTGTAACCATGACCTGGGAGAGGAGTGTGAGACCGTGACCTGGGAGAGGTGTGTGTGTAACCATGACCTGGGAGAGGTGTGTGTGAGACCGTGACCTGGGAGAGGCTTTTGTGACCATGACCTGGGAGAGGTGTGACAATGATTGTGACCTAGGAGGGGTGTGTGATTGACCGTGACCTGCGAGAGGTGTGTGAGTAACAATGACCTGGGGGAGGTGTGTGTGAGACCGTGACCTGGGTGAGGTGTGTGAGTGACCGTGACCTGGGAGAGGTGTGTGTGAGACTGTGACCTGTGAGAGGTGTGTGTGAAACCGTGACCTGGGAGAGGTGTGTGTGAGACCGTCACCTGGGAGAGTTTTGTGTAACCATGACCTGGGAGAGGTGTGTGAGTGACCGTGACCTGGGAGAGGCGTGTGTGAGACCGTCACCTGGGAGAGGTGTGTGTGATACCGTGACCTGGGAGAGGTGTGTGTAACAGTGACCTGGGAGAGGTGTGTGAGTGACCGTTACCTGGGAGAAGTGTGTGTGTAACCATGACCTGGGAGAGGAGTGTGAGACCGTGACCTGGGAGAGGTGTGTGTGTAACCATGACCTGGGAGAGGTGTGTGTGAGATCGTGACCTGGGAGAGGCTTTTGTGACCAGGACCTGGGAGAGGAGTGAGTGACTATGACCTGGGAGAGGCTTCTGTGACCATGACCTGGGAGAGGTGTGACAATGATTGTGACCTAGGAGGGGTGTGTGATTGACCGTGAGCTGCGAGAGGTGTGTGAGTGACGATGACCTGGGGGAGGTGTGTGTGAGATCGTGACCTGGGTGAGGTGTGTGAGTGACCGTGACCTGGGGGAGGTGTGAGTGAGACCGTGACCTGGGAGAGGTCTGTGAGTGACCGTGACTTGGGAGAGGAGTGTGTGGGACAGTGACCTGGGAGAGGTGTGTGTAACCATGACCTGGGAGAGGTGTATGAGGCCTTGACCTGGGAGAGGTGTGACAGTGATTGTGACCTAGCAGGTGTGTGTGAGTGACCGTGAACTGCGAGTGATGTGTGAGACCGCGACTTGGGAGAGGTGTCTGAATGATAGGTACCTGGACGAGGTGTGTGAGACCATGACCTGGGAGGGCTGTGTGTAAGCATGACCTGGGAGAGCTGTGTGAGTGACCGGAACCTGGGAGAGCAGTGTGTGTAACCGTGACCGGAAGAGATGTGTGTGAGACCCTGACCTGGGAGAGGTGTGTGAGTGACCGTGACCTGGGAAAGGTGTGTGTGAGACCGTGACCTGGGAGAGGTATGTGTGAGACCGTCACCTTGGAGAGGTGTGTGTGATACCGTGACCTGGGAGAGGTGTGTGTAACAGCGACCTGGGAGAGGTGTGTGAGTGACCGTGACCTGGGAGAGCTGTGTGTAACCGTGACCTGGGAGAGGTGTGTGAGCCCGAGACCTGGGAGAGATGTGTGAGTGACCATGACCTGGGAGATGTGTGTGAGACCGGGATCTGGGAGAGGTTTGTGTAACCATGACCTGGGAGAGGTGTGTGAGTGACCTTGACCTGGGAGAGGTGTGTGTGAGACCGTCACCTGGGAGAGGTGTGTGTGATACCGTGACCTGGGAGAGGTGTGTGTAACAGTGACCTGGGAGAGGTGTGTGAGTGACCGTTACCTGGGAGAGGTGTGTGTGTAACCATGACCTGGGAGAGGAGTGTGAGACCGTGACCTGGGAGAGGTGTGTGTGTAACCATGACCTGGGAGAGGTGTGTGTGAGACCGTGACCTGGGAGAGGCTTTTGTGACCAGGACCTGGGAGAGGAGTGAGTGACTATGACCTGGGAGAGGCTTTTGTGACCATGACCTGGGAGAGGTGTGACAATGATTGTGACCTAGGAGGGGTGTGTGATTGACCGTGACCTGCGAGAGGTGTGTGAGTAACAATGACCTGGGGGAGGTGTGTGTGAGACCGTGACCTGGGTGAGGTGTGTGAGTGACCGTGACCTGGGAGAGGTGTGTGTGAGACTGTGACCTGTGAGAGGTGTGTGTGAAACCGTGACCTGGGAGAGGTGTGTGTGAGACCGTCACCTGGGAGAGTTTTGTGTAACCATGACCTGGGAGAGGTGTGTGAGTGACCGTGACCTGGGAGAGGCGTGTGTGAGACCGTCACCTGGGAGAGGTGTGTGTGATACCGTGACCTGGGCAAGGTGTGTTAGTGACCGTGACCTGGGAGAGGCGTGTGTGAGACCATCACCTGGGAGAGGTGTGTGTGTTACCGTGACCTGGGAGAGGTGTGTGTAACAGTGACCTCGGAGAGGTGTGTGAGTGACTGTGACCTGGGAGAGGTGTGTGTAACCGTGAGCTGGGAGAGGTGTGTGAGCCCGTGACCTGGGAGAGGTGTGTGAGTGACCATGACATGGGAGATGTGTGTGAGACCGGGATCTGGGAGAGGTTTGTGTAACCATGACCTGGGAGAGGTGTGTGAGTGACCTTGACCTGGGAGAGGTGTGTGTGAGACCGTCACCTGGGAGAGGTGTGTGTGATACCGTGACCTGGGAGAGGTGTGTGTAACAGTGACCTGGGAGAGGTGTGTGAGTGACCGTTACCTGGGAGAGGTGTGTGTGTAACCATGACCTGGGAGAGGAGTGTGAGAACGTGACCTGGGAGAGGTGTGCGTGTAACCATGACCTGGGAGAGGTGTGTGTGAGACCGTGACCTGGGAGAGGAGTGAGTGATATGACCTGGGAGAGGCTTTTGTGACCATGACCTGGGAGAGGTGTGACAATGATTGTGACCTAGGAGGGGTGTGTGATTGACCGTGAGCTGCGAGAGGTGTGTGAGTGACGATGACCTGGGGGAGGTGTGTGTGAGACCGTGACCTGGGTGAGGTGTGTGAGTGACCGTGACCTGGGGGAGGTGTGAATGAGACCGTGACCTGGGAGAGGTGTGTGAGTGACCGTGACTTGGGAGAGGAGTGTGTGGGACAGTGACCTGTAGAGGTGTGTGTAACCATGACCTGGGAGAGGTGTATGAGGCCTTGACCTGGGAGAGGAGTGAGTGACTATGACCTGGGAGAGGTGTGACAGTGATTGTGACCTAGCAGGAGTGTGTGAGTGACCGTGACCTGGGAGAGGTGTGTGAGAACGTGATCTTGGAGAGGTGTCTGAGACCGTGATCTGGGAGTGATGTGTGAGACCGTGACCTGGGAGAGGTGTGTGAATGACAGGTACCTGGGCGAGGTGTGTGAGTGACCATGACCTGGGAGAGCAGTGTGTGTAACCGTGACCGGAAGAGCTGTGTGTGAGACCGTGACCTGGGCAAGGTGTGTGAGTGACCGTGACCTGGGAGAGGCGTGTGTGAGACCGTCACCTGGGAGAGGTGTGTGTGATACCGTGACCTGGGAGAGGTGTGTGAGTGACCGTGATCTGGGAGAGGCGTGTGTGAGACCGTCACCTGGGAGAGGTGTGTGTGATACCATGACCTGGGAGAGGTGTGTGTAACAGTGACCTGGGAGAGGTGTGTGAGTGACCGTGACCTGGGAGAGGTGTGTGTAACCGTGACCTTGGAGAGGTGTGTGAGCCCGTGACCTGGGAGATGTGTGTGAGCCCGTGACCTGGGAGAGGTGTGTGAGTGAACACGACCTGGGAGAGGTGTGTGAGTGACCTTGACCTGGGAGAGGTGTGTGTGAGACCGTCACCTGGGAGAGGTGTGTGTGATACCGTGACCTGGGAGAGGTGTGTGTAACAGTGACCTGGGAGAGGTGTGTGTGTAACCATGACCTGGGAGAGGTTTGTGTGAGATCGTGACCTGGGAGAGGATTTTTGTGACCAGGACCTGGGAGAGGAGTGAGTGACTATGACCTGGGAGAGGCTTCTGTGACCATGACCTGCGAGAGGTGTGACAATGATTGTGACCTAGGAGGGGTGTGTGATTGACCGTGAGCTGCGAGAGGTGTGTGAGTGACGATGACCTGGGGGAGGTGTGTGTGAGATCGTGACCTGGGTGAGGTGTGTGAGTGACCGTGACCTGGGGGAGGTGTGAGTGAGACCGTGACCTGGGAGAGGTGTGTGAGTGACCGTGACTTGGGAGAGGAGTGTGTGGGACAGTGACCTGTAGAGGTGTGTGTAACCATGACCTGGGAGAGGTGTATGAGGCCTTGACCTGGGAGAGGAGTGAGTGACTATGACCTGGGAGAGGTGTGACAGTGATTGTGACCTTGCAGGTGTGTGTGAGTGACCATGAACTGGGAGTGATGTGTGAGACCGCGACCTGGGAGAGGTGTGTGAATGACAGGTACCTGGGCGAGGTGTGTGAGACCGTGACCTGGGAGGGCTGTGTGTAACCATGACCTGGGAGAGCTGTGTGAGTGACCGGTACCTGGGAGAGCAGTGTGTGTAACCGTGACCGGAAGAGATGTGTGTGAGACCGTGACCTGGGCAAGGTGTGTGAGTGACCGTGACCTGGGAGAGGAGTGTTTGAGACCGTCACCTGGGAGAGATGTGTGTGATATCGTGACCTGGGCAAAGTGTGTGAGTGACCGTGACCTGGGAGAGGCGTGTGTGAGACCATCACCTTGGAGAGGTGTGTGTGATACCGTGACCTGGGAGAGGTGTGTGTAACAGCGACCTGGGAGAGGTGTGTGAGTGACCGTGACCTGGGAGAGGTGTGTGTAACAGTGACCTGGGTGAGGTGTGTGAGTGACCGTGACCTGGGAGAGGTGTGTGTGAGACTGTGACCTGTGAGAGGTGTGTGTGAAACCTTGACCTGGGAGAGGTGTGTGTGAGACCGTCACCTGGGAGAGGTTTGTGTAACCATGACCTGGGAGAGGTGTGTGAGTGACCGTGACCTGGGAGAGGCGTGTGTGAGACCTTCACCTGGGAGAGGTGTGTGTGATACCGTGACCTGGGAGAGGTGTGTGTAACAGTGACCTGGGAGAGGAGTGTGAGACCGTGACCTGGGAGAGGTGTGTGTGTAACCATGACCTGGGAGAGGTGTGTGTGAGACCGTGACCTGGGAGAGGCTTTTGTGACCAGGACCTGGGAGAGGAGTGAGTGACTATGACCTGGGAGAGGCTTTTGTGACCATGACCTGGTAGAGGTGTGACAATGATTGTGACCTAGGAGGGGTGTGTGATTGACCTTGAGCTGCGAGAGGTGTGTGAGTGACGATGACCTGGGGGAGGTGTGTGTGAGACCGTGACCTGGGTGAGGTGTGTGAGTGACCGTGACCTGGGGGAGGTGTGAGTGAGACCGTGACCTGGGAGAGGTGTGTGAGTGACCGTGACTTGGGAGAGGAGTGTGTGGGACAGTGACCTGTAGAGGTGTGTGTAACCATGACCTGGGAGAGGTGTATGAGGCCTTGACCTGGGAGAGGAGTGAGTGACTATGACCTGGGAGAGGTGTGACAGTGATTGTGACCTTGCAGGTGTGTGTGAGTGACCGTGAACTGGGAGTCATGTGTGAGACCGCGACCTGGGAGAGGTGTGTGAATGACAGGTACCTGGGCGAGGTGTGTGAGACCGTGACCTGGGAGGGCTGTGTGTAACAGTGACCTGGGAGAGGTGTGTGAGTGACCGTTACCTGGGAGAGGTGTGTGTGTAACCATGACCTGGGAGAGGAGTGTGAGACCGTGACTTGGGAGAGGTATGTGTGTAACCATGACCTGGGAGAGGTGTGTGTGAGACCGTGACCTGGGAGAGGCTTTTGTGACCAGGACCTGGGAGAGGAGTGAGTGACTATGACCTGGGAGAGGCTTTTGTGACCATGACCTGGGAGAGGTGTGACAATGATTGTGACCTTGGAGGGGTGTGTGATTGACCGTGACCTGCGAGAGGTGTGTGAGTAACAATGACCTGGGGGAGGTGTGTGTGAGACCGTGACCTGGGTGAGGTGTGTGAGTGACCGTGACCTGGGAGAGGTGTGTGTGAGACTGTGACCTGTGAGAGGTGTGTGTGAAACCGTGACCTGGGAGAGGTGTGTGTGAGACCGTCACCTGGGAGAGGTTTGTGTAACCATGACCTGGGAGAGGTGTGTGAGTGACCGTGACCTGGGAGAGGCGTGTGTGAGACCGTCACCTGGGAGAGGTGTGTGTGATACCGTGACCTGGACAAGGTGTGTGAGTGACCGTGACCTGGGAGAGGTGTGTGTAACCGTGACCTGGGAGAGGTGTGTGAGCCCGTGACCTGGGAGAGGTGTGTGAGCCCGTGACCTGGGAGAGGTGTGTGTGCTCGTGACCTGGGAGAGGTGTGTGAGTGACCATGACCTGGGAGATGTGTGTGAGACCGGGATCTGGGAGAGGTTTGTGTAACCATGACCTGGGAGAGGTGTGTGAGTGACCTTGACCTGGGAGAGGTGTGTGTGAGACCGTCACCTGGGAGAGGTGTGTGTGATACCGTGACCTGGGAGAGGTGTGTGTAACAGTGACCTGGGAGAGGTGTGTGAGTGACCGTTACCTGGGAGAGGTGTGTGTGTAACCATGACCTGGGAGAGGAGTGTGAGACCGTGACCTGGGAGAGGTGTGTGTGTAACCATGACCTGGGAGAGGTGTGTGTGAGACCTTGACCTGGGAGAGGCTTTTGTGACCAGGACCTGGGAGAGGAGTGAGTGACTATGACCTGGGAGAGGCTTTTGTGACCATGACCTGGGAGAGGTGTGACAATGATTGTGACCTTGGAGGGGTGTGTGATTGACCGTGACCTGCGAGAGGTGTGTGAGTAACAATGACCTGGGGGAGGTGTGTGTGAGACCGTGACCTGGGTGAGGTGTGTGAGTGACCGTGACCTGGGAGAGGTGTGTGTGAGACTGTGACCTGTGAGAGGTGTGTGTGAAACCATGACCTGGGAGAGGTGTGTGTGAGACCGTCACCTGGGAGAGGTTTGTGTAACCATGACCTGGGAGAGGTGTGTGAGTGACCGTGACCTGGGAGAGGCGTGTGTGAGACCGTCACCTGGGAGAGGTGTGTGTGATACCGTGACCTGGGCAAGGTGTGTGAGTGACCGTGACCTGGGAGAGGTGTGTGTAACCGTGACCTGGGAGAGGTGTGTGAGCCCGTGACCTGGGAGAGGTGTGTGAGCCCGTGACCTGGGAGAGGTGTGTGTGCTCGTGACCTGGGAGAGGTGTGTGAGTGACCATGACCTGGGAGATGTGTGTGAGACCGGGATCTGGGAGAGGTTTGTGTAACCATGACCTGGGAGAGGTGTGTGAGTGACCTTGACCTGGGAGAGGTGTGTGTGAGACCGTCACCTGGGAGAGGTGTGTGTGATACCGTGACCTGGGAGAGGTGTGTGTAACAGTGACCTGGGAGAGGTGTGTGAGTGACCGTTACCTGGGAGAGGTGTGTGTGTAACCATGACCTGGGAGAGGAGTGTGAGACCGTGACCTGGGAGAGGTGTGTGTGTAACCATGACCTGGGAGAGGTGTGTGTGAGACCGTGACCTGGGAGAGGCTTTTGTGACCAGGACCTGGGAGAGGAGTGAGTGACTATGACCTGGGAGAGGCTTTTGTGACCATGACCTGGGAGAGGTGTGACAATGATTGTGACCGAGGAGGGGTGTGTGATTGACCGTGAGCTGCGAGAGGTGTGTGAGTGACGATGACCTGGGGGAGGTGTGTGTGAGACCGTGACCTGGGTGAGGTGTGTGAGTGACCGTGACCTGGGGGAGGTGTGAGTGAGACCGTGACCTGGGAGAGGTGTGTGAGTGACCGTGACTTGGGAGAGGAGTGTGTGGGACAGTGACCTGTAGAGGTGTGTGTAACCATGACCTGGGAGAGGTGTATGAGGCCTTGACCTGGGAGAGGAGTGAGTGACTATGACCTGGGAGAGGTGTGACAGTGATTGTGACCTTGCAGGTGTGTGTGAGTGACCATGAACTGGGAGTGATGTGTGAGACCGCGACCTGGGAGAGGTGTATGAATGACAGGTACCTGGGCGAGGTGTGTGAGACCGTGACCTGGGAGGGCTGTGTGTAACCATGACCTGGGAGAGCTGTGTGAGTGACCGGTACCTGGGAGAGCAGTGTGTGTAACCGTGACCGGAAGAGATGTGTGTGAGACCGTGACCTGGGCAAGGTGTGTGAGTGACCGTGACCTGGGCGAGGAGTGTGTGAGACCGTCACCTGGGAGAGGTGTGTGTGATACCGTGACCTGGGCAATGTGTGTGAGTGACCGTGACCTGGGAGAGGCGTGTGTGAGACCGTCACCTTGGAGAGGTGTGTGTGATACCGTGACCTGGGAGAGGTGTGTGTAACCATGACCTGGGAGAGCTGTGTGAGTGACCGGTACCTGGGAGAGCAGTGTGTGTAACCGTGACCGGAAGAGATGTGTTTGAGATCCTGACCTGGGCAAGGTGTGTGAGTGACCGTGACCTGGGAGAGGAGTGTGTGAGACCGTCACCTGGGAGAGGTGCGTGTGATACCGTGACCTGGGCAATGTGTGTGAGTGACCGTGACCTGGGAGAGGCGTGTGTGAGACCATCACCTTGGAGAGGTGTGTGTGATACCGTGACCTGGGAGAGGTGTGTGTAACAGCGACCTGGGAGATGTGTGTGAGTGACCGTGACCTGGGAGAGGTGTGTGAGCCCGTGACCTGGGAGAGGTGTGTGAGTGACCATGACCTGGGAGATGTGTGTGAGACCGGGATCTGGGAGAGGTTTGTGTAACCATGACCTGGGAGAGGTGTGTGAGTGAACTTGACCTGGGAGAGGTGTGTGTGAGACCGTTACCTGGGAGAGGTGTGTGAGTGACCGTGACCTGGGAGAGGTGTGCGTAACCTTGAACTGGGAGAAGTGTGAGAGTGACCGTGACCTGGGAGAGGTGTGTGAGTGACCGTGACCTAGGAGAGCAGTGTGTGGGACAGTGACCTGGGAGAGGTGTGTGTAACCATGACCTGGGAGAGGTGTATGAGACCTTGACCTGGGAGAGGAGTGAGTGACTATGACCTGGGAGAGGTGTGACAGTGATTGTGACCTAGCAGGAGTGTGTGATTGACCGTGACCTGGGAGAGGTGTGTGAGACCGTGATCTTGGAGAGGTGTCTGAGACCGTGATCTGGGAGTGATGTGTGAGACCGTGACCTGGGAGAATTGTGTGAATGACAGGTACCTGGGCGAGGTGTGTGAGTGACCATGACCTGGGAGAGCAGTGTGTGTAACCGTGACCGGAAGAGCTGTGTGTGAGCCCGTGACCTGGGAGATGTGTGTGAGCCCGTGACCTGGGAGAGGTGTGTGAGTGAACATGACCTGGGAGAGGTGTGTGAGTGACCTTGACCTGGGAGAGGTGTGTGTGAGACCGTCACCTGGGAGAGGTGTGTGTAACAGTGACCTGGGAGAGGTGTGTGAGTGACCGTTACCTGGGAGAAGTGTGTGTGTAACCATGACCTGGGAGAGGAGTGTGAGACCGTGACCTGGGAGAGGTGTGTGTGTAACCATGACCTGGGAGAGGTGTGTGTGAGATCGTGACCTGGGAGAGGCTTTTGTGACCAGGACCTGGGAGAGGTGTGAGTGACTATGACCTGGGAGAGGCTTCTGTGACCATGACCTGGGAGAGGTGTGACAATGATTGTGACCTAGGAGGGGTGTGTGATTGACCGTGAGCTGCGAGAGGTGTGTGAGTGACGATGACCTGGGGGAGGTGTGTGTGAGATCGTGACCTGGGTGAGGTGTGTGAGTGACCGTGACCTGGGGGAGGTGTGAGTGAGACCGTGACCTGGGAGAGGTCTGTGAGTGACCGTGACTTGGGAGAGGAGTGTGTGGGACAGTGACCTGGGAGAGGTGTGTGTAACCATGACCTGGGAGAGGTGTATGAGGCCTTGACCTGGGAGGAGGTGTGACAGTGATTGTGACCTAGCAGGTGTGTGTGAGTGACCGTGAACTGCGAGTGATGTGTGAGACCGCGACTTGGGAGAGGTGTCTGAATGATAGGTACCTGGACGAGGTGTGTGAGACCATGACCTGTGAGGGCTGTGTGTAACCATGACCTGGGAGAGCTGTGTGAGTGACCGGTACCTGGGAGAGCAGTGTGTGTAACCGTGACCGGAAGAGATGTGTGTGAGACCCTGACCTGGGAGAGGTGTGTGAGTGACCGTGACCTGGGAAAGGTGTGTGTGCAGACCGTGACCTGGGAGAGGCATGTGTGAGACCGTCACCTTGGAGAGGTGTGTGTGATACCGTGACCTGGGAGAGGTGTGTGTAACAGCGACCTGGGAGAGGTGTGTGAGTGACCGTGACCTGGGAGAGCTGTGTGTAACCGTGACCTGGGAGAGGTGTGTGAGCCCGAGACCTGGGAGAGATGTGTGAGTGACCATGACCTGGGAGATGTGTGTGAGACCGGGATCTGGGAGAGGTTTGTGTAACCATGACCTGGGAGAGGTGTGTGAGTGACCTTGACCTGGGAGAGGTGTGTGTGAGACCGTCACCTGGGAGAGGTGTGTGTGATACCGTGACCTGGGAGAGGTGTGTGTAACAGTGACCTGGGAGGGTGTGTGAGTGACCGTTACCTGGGAGAGGTGTGTGTGTAACCATGACCTGGGAGAGGAGTGTGAGGACCGTGACCTGGGAGAGGTGTGTGTGTAACCATGACCTGGGAGAGGTGTGTGTGAGACCGTGACCTGGGAGAGGCTTTTGTGACCATGACCTGGGAGAGGTGTGACAATGATTGTGACCTAGGAGGGGTGTGTGATTGACCGTGACCTGCGAGAGGTGTGTGAGTAACAATGACCTGGGGGAGGTGTGTGTGAGACCGTGACCTGGGTGAGGTGTGTGAGTGACCGTGACCTGGGAGAGGTGTGTGTGAGACTGTGACCTGTGAGAGGTGTGTGTGAAACCGTGACCTGGGAGAGGTGTGTGTGAGACCGTCACCTGGGAGAGTTTTTGTGTAACCATGACCTGGGAGAGGTGTGTGAGTGACCGTGACCTGGGAGAGGCGTGTGTGAGACCGTCACCTGGGAGAGGTGTGTGTGATACCGTGACCTGGGAGAGGTGTGTGTAACAGTGACCTGGGAGAGGTGTGTGAGTGACCGTTACCTGGGAGAAGTGTGTGTGTAACCATGACCTGGGAGAGGAGTGTGAGACCGTGACCTGGGAGAGGTGTGTGTGTAACCATGACCTGGGAGAGGTGTGTGTGAGATCGTGACCTGGGAGAGGCTTTTGTGACCAGGACCTGGAGAGGAGTGAGTGACTATGACCTGGGAGAGGCTTCTGTGACCATGACCTGGGAGAGGTGTGACAATGATTGTGACCTAGGAGGGGTGTGTGATTGACCGTGAGCTGCGAGAGGTGTGTGAGTGACGATGACCTGGGGGATGTGTGTGTGAGATCGTGACCTGGGTGAGGTGTGTGAGTGACCGTGACCTGGGGGAGGTGTGTGTGGGACAGTGACCTGGGAGAGGTGTGTGTAACCATGACCTGGGAGAGGTGTATGAGGCCTTGACCTGGGAGAGGTGTGACAGTGATTGTGACCTAGCAGGTGTGTGTGAGTGACCGTGAACTGCGAGTGATGTGTGAGACCGCGACTTGGGAGAGGTGTCTGAATGATAGGTACCTGGACGAGGTGTGTGAGACCATGACCTGGGAGGGCTGTGTGTAACCATGACCTGGGAGAGCTGTGTGAGTGACCGGAACCTGGGAGAGCAGTGTGTGTAACCGTGACCGGAAGAGATGTGTGTGAGACCCTGACCTGGGAGAGGTGTGTGAGTGACCGTGACCTGGAAAGGTGTGTGTGAGACCGTGACCTGGGAGAGGCATGTGTGAGACCGTCACCTTGGAGAGGTGTGTGTGATACCGTGACCTGGGAGAGGTGTGTGTAACAGCGACCTGGGAGAGGTGTGTGAGTGACCGTGACCTGGGAGAGCTGTGTGTAACCGTGACCTGGGAGAGGTGTGTGAGCCCGAGACCTGGGAGAGATGTGTGAGTGACCATGACCTGGGAGATGTGTGTGAGACCGGGATCTGGGAGAGGTTTGTGTAACCATGACCTGGGAGAGGTGTGTGAGTGACCTTGACCTGGGAGAGGTGTGTGTGAGACCGTCACCTGGGAGAGGTGTGTGTGATACAGTGACCTGGGAGAGGTGTGTGTAACAGTGACCTGGGAGAGGTGTGTGAGTGACCGTTACCTGGGAGAGGTGTGTGTGTAACCATGACCTGGGAGAGGAGTGTGAGACCGTGACCTGGGAGAGGTGTGTGTGTAACCATGACCTGGGAGAGGTGTGTGTGAGACCGTGACCTGGGAGAGGCTTTTGTGACCAGGACCTGGGAGAGGAGTGAGTGACTATGACCTGGGAGAGGCTTTTGTGACCATGACCTGGGAGAGGTGTGACAATGATTGTGACCTAGGAGGGGTGTGTGATTGACCGTGACCTGCGAGAGGTGTGTGAGTAACAATGACCTGGGGGAGGTGTGTGTGAGACCGTGACCTGGGTGAGGTGTGTGAGTGACCGTGACCTGGGAGAGGTGTGTGTGAGACTGTGACCTGTGAGAGGTGTGTGTGAAACCGTGACCTGGGAGAGGTGTGTGTGAGACCGTCACCTGGGAGAGTTTTGTGTAACCATGACCTGGGAGAGGTGTGTGAGTGACCGTGACCTGGGAGAGGCGTGTGTGAGACCGTCACCTGGGAGAGGTGTGTGTGATACCGTGACCTGGGCAAGGTGTGTTAGTGACCGTGACCTGGGAGAGGCGTGTGTGAGACCATCACCTGGGAGAGGTGTGTGTGTTACCGTGACCTGGGAGAGGTGTGTGTGATACCGTGACCTGGGAGAGGTGTGTGTAACAGTGACCTGGGAGAGGTGTGTGAGTGACCGTTACCTGGGAGAGGTGTGTGTGTAACCATGACCTGGGAGAGGAGTGTGAGACCGTGACCTGGGAGAGGTGTGTGTGTAACCATGACCTGGGAGAGGTGTGTGTGATACCGTGACCTGGGAGAGGTGTGTGTAACAGTGACCTGGGAGAGGTGTGTGAGTGACTGTGACCTGGGAGAGGTGTGTGTAACCGTGAGCTGGGAGAGGTGTGTGAGCCCGTGACCTGGGAGAGGTGTGTGAGTGACCATGACCTGGGAGATGTGTGTGAGACCGGGATCTGGGAGAGGTTTGTGTAACCATGACCTGGGAGAGGTGTGTGAGTGACCTTGACCTGGGAGAGGTGTGTGTGAGACCGTCACCTGGGAGAGGTGTGTGTGATACCGTGACCTGGGAGAGGTGTGTGTAACAGTGACCTGGGAGAGGTGTGTGAGTGACCGTTACCTGGGAGAGGTGTGTGTGTAAACATGACCTGGGAGAGGAGTGTGAGAACGTGACCTGGGAGAGGTGTGCGTGTAACCATGACCTGGGAGAGGTGTGTGTGAGACCGTGACCTGGGAGAGGAGTGAGTGATATGACCTGGGAGAGGCTTTTGTGACCATGACCTGGGAGAGGTGTGACAATGATTGTGACCTAGGAGGGGTGTGTGATTGACCGTGAGCTGCGAGAGGTGTGTGAGTGACGATGACCTGGGGGAGGTGTGTGTGAGACCGTGACCTGGGTGAGGTGTGTGAGTGACCGTGACCTGGGGGAGGTGTGAATGAGACCGTGACCTGGGAGAGGTGTGTGAGTGACCGTGACTTGGGAGAGGAGTGTGTGGGACAGTGACCTGTAGAGGTGTGTGTAACCATGACCTGGGAGAGGTGTATGAGGCCTTGACCTGGGAGAGGAGTGAGTGACTATGACCTGGGAGAGGTGTGACAGTGATTGTGACCTAGCAGGAGTGTGTGAGTGACCGTGACCTGGGAGAGGTGTGTGAGAACGTGATCTTGGAGAGGTGTCTGAGACCGTGATCTGGGAGTGATGTGTGAGACCGTGACCTGAGAGAGGTGTGTGAATGACAGGTACCTGGGCGAGGTGTGTGAGTGACCATGACCTGGGAGAGCAGTGTGTGTAACCGTGACCGGAAGAGCTGTGTGTGAGACCGTGACCTGGGCAAGGTGTGTGAGTGACCGTGACCTGGGAGAGGCGTGTGTGAGACCGTCACCTGGGAGAGGTGTGTGTGATACCGTGACCTGGGAGAGGTGTGTGAGTGACCGTGATCTGGGAGAGGCGTGTGTGAGACCGTCACCTGGGAGAGGTGTGTGTGATACCATGACCTGGGAGAGGTGTGTGTAACAGTGACCTGGGAGAGGTGTGTGAGTGACCGTGACCTGGGAGAGGTGTGTGTAACCGTGACCTTGGAGAGGTGTGTGAGCCCGTGACCTGGGAGATGTGTGTGAGCCCGTGACCTGGGAGAGGTGTGTGAGTGAACACGACCTGGGAGAGGTGTGTGACTGACCTTGACCTGGGAGAGGTGTGTGTGAGACCGTCACCTGGGAGAGGTGTGTGTGATACCGTGACCTGGGAGAGGTGTGTGTAACAGTGACCTGGGAGAGGTGTGTGTGTAACCATGACCTGGGAGAGGTTTGTGTGAGATCGTGACCTGGGAGAGGATTTTTGTGACCAGGACCTGGGAGAGGAGTGAGTGACTATGACCTGGGAGAGGCTTCTGTGACCATGACCTGCGAGAGGTGTGACAATGATTGTGACCTAGGAGGGGTGTGTGATTGACCGTGAGCTGCGAGAGGTGTGTGAGTGACGATGACCTGGGGGAGGTGTGTGTGAGATCGTGACCTGGGTGAGGTGTGTGAGTGACCGTGACCTGGGGGAGGTGTGAGTGAGACCGTGACCTGGGAGAGGTGTGTGAGTGACCGTGACTTGGGAGAGGAGTGTGTGGGACAGTGACCTGTAGAGGTGTGTGTAACCATGACCTGGGAGAGGTGTATGAGGCCTTGACCTGGGAGAGGAGTGAGTGACTATGACCTGGGAGAGGTGTGACAGTGATTGTGACCTTGCAGGTGTGTGTGAGTGACCATGAACTGGGAGTGATGTGTGAGACCGCGACCTGGGAGAGGTGTGTGAATGACAGGTACCTGGGCGAGGTGTGTGAGACCGTGACCTGGGAGGGCTGTGTGTAACCATGACCTGGGAGAGCTGTGTGAGTGACCGGTACCTGGGAGAGCAGTGTGTGTAACCGTGACCGGAAGAGATGTGTGTGAGACCGTGACCTGGGCAAGGTGTGTGAGTGACCGTGACCTGGGAGAGGAGTGTTTGAGACCGTCACCTGGGAGAGATGTGTGTGATATCGTGACCTGGGCAAAGTGTGTGAGTGACCGTGACCTGGGAGAGGCGTGTGTGAGACCGTCACCTTGGAGAGGTGTGTGTGATACCGTGACCTGGGAGAGGTGTGTGTAACAGCGACCTGGGAGAGGTGTGTGAGTGACCGTGACCTGGGAGAGGTGTGTGTAACAGTGACCTGGGTGAGGTGTGTGAGTGACCGTGACCTGGGAGAGGTGTGTGTGAGACTGTGACCTGTGAGAGGTGTGTGTGAAACCTTGACCTGGGAGAGGTGTGTGTGAGACCGTCACCTGGGAGAGGTTTGTGTAACCATGACCTGGGAGAGGTGTGTGAGTGACCGTGACCTGGGAGAGGCGTGTGTGAGACCTTCACCTGGGAGAGGTGTGTGTGATACCATGACCTGGGAGAGGTGTGTGTAACAGTGACCTGGGAGAGGAGTGTGAGACCGTGACCTGGGAGAGGTGTGTGTGTAACCATGACCTGGGAGAGGTGTGTGTGAGACCGTGACCTGGGAGAGGCTTTTGTGACCAGGACCTGGGAGAGGAGTGAGTGACTATGACCTGGGAGAGGCTTTTGTGACCATGACCTGGGAGAGGTGTGACAATGATTGTGACCTAGGAGGGGTGTGTGATTGACCATGAGCTGCGAGAGGTGTGTGAGTGACGATGACCTGGGGGAGGTGTGTGTGAGACCGTGACCTGGGTGAGGTGTGTGAGTGACCGTGACCTGGGGGAGGTGTGAGTGAGACCGTGACCTGGGAGAGGTGTGTGAGTGACCGTGACTTGGGAGAGGAGTGTGTGGGACAGTGACCTGTAGAGGTGTGTGTAACCATGACCTGGGAGAGGTGTATGAGGCCTTGACCTGGGAGAGGAGTGAGTGACTATGACCTGGGAGAGGTGTGACAGTGATTGTGACCTTGCAGGTGTGTGTGAGTGACCGTGAACTGGGAGTCATGTGTGAGACCGCGACCTGGGAGAGGTGTGTGAATGACAGGTACCTGGGCGAGGTGTGTGAGACCGTGACCTGGGAGGGCTGTGTGTAACCATGACCTGGGAGAGCTGTGTGAGTGACCGGTACCTGGGAGAGCAGTGTGTGTAACCGTGACCGGAAGAGATGTGTTTGAGATCCTGACCTGGGCAAGGTGTGTGAGTGACCGTGACCTGGGAGAGGAGTGTGTGAGACCGTCACCTGGGAGAGGTGCGTGTGATACCGTGACCTGGGCAATGTGTGTGAGTGACCGTGACCTGGGAGAGGCGTGTGTGAGACCATCACCTTGGAGAGGTGTGTGTGATACCGTGACCTGGGAGAGGTGTGTGTAACAGCGACCTGGGAGAGGTGTGTGAGTGACCGTGACCTGGGAGAGGTGTGTGAGCCCGTGACCTGGGAGAGGTGTGTGAGTGACCATGACCTGGGAGATGTGTGTGAGACCGGGATCTGGGAGAGGTTTGTGTAACCATGACCTGGGAGAGGTGTGTGAGTGAACTTGACCTGGGAGAGGTGTGTGTGAGACCGTTACCTGGGAGAGGTGTGTGAGTGACCGTGACCTGGGAGAGGTGTGTGTAACCTTGAACTGGGAGAAGTGTGAGAGTGACCGTGACCTGGGAGAGGTGTGTGAGTGACCGTGACCTAGGAGAGCAGTGTGTGGGACAGTGACCTGGGAGAGGTGTGTGTAACCATGACCTGGGAGAGGTGTATGAGACCTTGACCTGGGAGAGGAGTGAGTGACTATGACCTGGGAGAGGTGTGACAGTGATTGTGACCTAGCAGGAGTGTGTGATTGACCGTGACCTGGGAGAGGTGTGTGAGACCGTGATCTTGGAGAGGTGTCTGAGACCGTGATCTAGGAGTGATGTGTGAGACCGTGACCTGGGAGAATTGTGTGAATGACAGGTACCTGGGCGAGGTGTGTGAGTGACCATGACCTGGGAGAGCAGTGTGTGTAACCGTGACCGGAAGAGCTGTGTGTGAGACCGTGACCTGGGCAAGGTGTGTGAGTGACCGTGACCTGGGAGAGGTGTGTGTGAGACCGTCACCTGGGAGAGGTGTGTGTGATACCGTGACCTGGGAGAGGTGTGTGAGTGACCGTGATCTGGGAGAGGCGTGTGTGAGACCGTCACCTGGGAGAGGTGTGCGTGATACCGTGACCTGGGAGAGGTGTGTGTAACAGTGACCTGGGAGAGGTGTGTGAGTGACCGTGACCTGGGAGAGGTGTGTGTAACCGTGACCTTGGAGAGGTGTGTGAGCCCGTGACCTGGGAGATGTGTGTGAGCCCGTGACCTGGGAGAGGTGTGTGAGTGAACATGACCTGGGAGAGGTGTGTGAGTGACCTTGACCTGGGAGAGGTGTGTGTGAGACCGTCACCTGGGAGAGGTGTGTGTGATACCGTGACCTGGGAGAGGTGTGTGTAACAGTGACCTGGGAGAGGTGTGTGAGTGACCGTTACCTGGGAGAAGTGTGTGTGTAACCATGACCTGGGAGAGGTGTGTGTGAGATCGTGACCTGGGAGAGGCTTTTGTGACCAGGACCTGGGAGAGGAGTGAGTGACTATGACCTGGGAGAGGCTTCTGTGACCATGACCTGGGAGAGGTGTGACAATGATTGTGACCTAGGAGGGGTGTGTGATTGACCGTGAGCTGCGAGAGGTGTGTGAGTGACGATGACCTGGGGGAGGTGTGTGTGAGATCGTGACCTGGGTGAGGTGTGTGAGTGACCGTGACCTGGGGGAGGTGTGAGTGAGACCGTGACCTGGGAGAGGTCTGTGAGTGACCGTGACTTGGGAGAGGAGTGTGTGGGACAGTGACCTGGGAGAGGTGTGTGTAACCATGACCTGGGAGAGGTGTATGAGGCCTTGACCTGGGAGAGGTGTGACAGTGATTGTGACCTAGCAGGTGTGTGTGAGTGACCGTGAACTGCGAGTGATGTGTGAGACCGCGACCTGGGAGAGGTGTCTGAATGATAGGTACCTGGACGAGGTGTGTGAGACCATGACCTGGGAGGACTGTGTGTAACCATGACCTGGGAGAGCTGTGTGAGTGACCGGTACCTGGGAGAGCAGTGTGTGTAACCGTGACCGGAAGAGATGTGTTTGAGATCCTGACCTGGGCAAGGTGTGTGAGTGACCGTGACCTGGGAGAGGAGTGTGTGAGACCGTCACCTGGGAGAGGTGCGTGTGATACCGTGACCTGGGCAATGTGTGTGAGTGACCGTGACCTGGGAGAGGCGTGTGTGAGACCATCACCTTGGAGAGGTGTGTGTGATACCGTGACCTGGGAGAGGTGTGTGTAACAGCGACCTGGGAGATGTGTGTGAGTGACCGTGACCTGGGAGAGGTGTGTGAGCCCGTGACCTGGGAGAGGTGTGTGAGTGACCATGACCTGGGAGATGTGTGTGAGACCGGGATCTGGGAGAGGTTTGTTTAACCATGACGTGGGAGAGGTGTGTGAGTGAACTTGACCTGGGAGAGGTGTGTGTGAGACCGTTACCTGGGAGAGGTGTGTGAGTGACCGTGACCTGGGAGAGGTGTGTGTAACCTTGAACTGGGAGAAGTGTGAGAGTGACCGTGACCTGGGAGAGGTGTGTGAGTGACCGTGACCTAGGAGAGCAGTGTGTGGGACAGTGACCTGGGAGAGGTGTGTGTAACCATGACCTGGGAGAGGTGTATGAGACCTTGACCTGGGAGAGGAGTGAGTGACTATGACCTGGGAGAGGTGTGACAGTGATTGTGACCTAGCAGGAGTGTGTGATTGACCGTGACCTGGGAGAGGTGTGTGAGACCGTGATCTTGGAGAGGTGTCTGAGACCGTGATCTGGGAGTGATGTGTGAGACCGTGACCTGGGAGAATTGTGTGAATGACAGGTACCTGGGCGAGGTGTGTGAGTGACCATGACCTGGGAGAGCAGTGTGTGTAACCGTGACCGGAAGAGCTGTGTGTGAGACCGTGACCTGGGAGAGGTGTGTGAGTGACCGTGATCTGGGAGAGGCGTGTGTGAGACCGTCACCTGGGAGAGGTGTGTGTGATACCGTGACCTGGGAGAGGTGTGTGTAACAGTGACCTGGGAGAGGTGTGTGAGTGACCGTGACCTGGGAGAGGTGTGTGTAACCGTGACCTTGGAGAGGTGTGTGAGCCCGTGACCTGGGAGATGTGTGTGAGCCCGTGACCTGGGAGAGGTGTGTGAGTGAACATGACCTGGGAGAGGTGTGTGAGTGACCTTGACCTGGGAGAGGTGTGTGTGAGACCGTCACCTGGGAGAGGTGTGTGTGATACCGTGACCTGGGAGAGGTGTGTGTAACAGTGACCTGGGAGAGGTGTGTGAGTGACTGTGACCTGGGAGAGGTGTGTGTAACCGTGAGCTGGGAGAGGTGTGTGAGCCCGTGACCTGGGAGAGGTGTGTGAGTGACCATGACCTGGGAGATGTGTGTGAGACCGGGATCTGGGAGAGGTTTGTGTAACCATGACCTGGGAGAGGTGTGTGAGTGACCTTGACCTGGGAGAGGTGTGTGTGAGACCGTCACCTGGGAGAGGTGTGTGTGATACCGTGACCTGGGAGAGGTGTGTGTAACAGTGACCTGGGAGAGGTGTGTGAGTGACCGTTACCTGGGAGAGGTGTGTGTGTAACCATGACCTGGGAGAGGAGTGCGAGAACGTGACCTGGGAGAGGTGTGCGTGTAACCATGACCTGGGAGAGGTGTGTGTGAGACCGTGACCTGGGAGAGGAGTGAGTGATATGACCTGGGAGAGGCTTTTGTGACCATGACCTGGGAGAGGTGTGACAATGATTGTGACCTAGGAGGGGTGTGTGATTGACCGTGAGCTGCGAGGGGTGTGTGAGTGACGATGACCTGGGGGAGGTGTGTGTGAGACCGTGACCTGGGTGAGGTGTGTGAGTGACCGTGACCTGGGGGAGGTGTGAATGAGACCGTGACCTGGGAGAGGTGTGTGAGTGACCGTGACTTGGGAGAGGAGTGTGTGGGACAGTGACCTGTAGAGGTGTGTGTAACCATGACCTGGGAGAGGTGTATGAGGCCTTGACCTGGGAGAGGAGTGAGTGACTATGACCTGGGAGAGGTGTGACAGTGATTGTGACCTAGCAGGAGTGTGTGAGTGACCGTGACCTGGGAGAGGTGTGTGAGACCGTGATCTTGGAGAGGTGTCTGAGACCGTGATCTGGGAGTGATGTGTGAGACCGTGACCTGGGAGAGGTGTGTGAATGACAGGTACCTGGGCGAGGTGTGTGAGTGACCATGACCTGGGAGAGCAGTGTGTGTAACCGTGACCGGAAGAGCTGTGTGTGAGACTGTGACCTGGGCAAGGTGTGTGAGTGACCGTGACCTGGGAGAGGCGTGTGTGAGACCGTCACCTGGGAGAGGTGTGTGTGATACCGTGACCTGGGAGAGGTGTGTGAGTGACCGTGATCTGGGAGAGGCGTGTGTGAGACCGTCACCTGGGAGAGGTGTGTCTGATACCATGACCTGGGAGAGGTGTGTGTAACAGTGACCTGGGAGAGGTGTGTGAGTGACCGTGACCTGGGAGAGGTGTGTGTAACCGTGACCTTGGAGAGGTGTGTGAGCCCGTGACCTGGGAGATGTGTGTGAGCCCGTGACCTGGGAGAGGTGTGTGAGTGAACACGACCTGGGAGAGGTGTGTGAGTGACCTTGACCTGGGAGAGGTGTGTGTGAGACCGTCACCTGGGAGAGGTGTGTGTGATGCCGTGACCTGGGAGAGGTGTGTGTAACAGTGACCTGGGAGAGGTGTGTGTGTAACCATGACCTGGGAGAGGTGTGTGTGAGATCGTGACCTGGGAGAGGATTTTTGTGACCAGGACCTGGGAGAGGAGTGAGTGACTATGACCTGGGAGAGGCTTCTGTGACCATGACCTGGGAGAGGTGTGACAATGATTGTGACCTAGGAGGGGTGTGTGATTGACCGTGAGCTGCGAGAGATGTGTGAGTGACGATGACCTGGGGGAGGTGTGTGTGAGATCGTGACCTGGGTGAGGTGTGTGAGTGACCGTGACCTGGGGGAGGTGTGAGTGAGACCGTGACCTGGGAGAGGTGTGTGAGTGACCGTGACTTGGGAGAGGAGTGTGTGGGACAGTGACCTGTAGAGGTGTGTGTAACCATGACCTGGGAGAGGTGTATGAGGCCTTGACCTGGGAGAGGAGTGAGTGACTATGACCTGGGAGAGGTGTGACAGTGATTGTGACCTTGCAGGTGTGTGTGAGTGACCATGAACTGGGAGTGATGTGTGAGACCGCGACCTGGGAGAGGTGTGTGAATGACAGGTACCTGGGCGAGGTGCGTGAGACCGTGACCTGGGAGGGCTGTGTGTAACCATGACCTGGGAGAGCTGTGTGAGTGACCGGTACCTGGGAGAGCAGTGTGTGTAACCGTGACCGGAAGAGATGTGTGTGAGACCGTGACCTGGGCAAGGTGTGTGAGTGACCGTGACCTGGGAGAGGAGTGTTTGAGACCGTCACCTGGGAGAGGTGTGTGTGATACCGTGACCTGGGCAAGGTGTGTGAGTGACCGTGACCTGGGAGAGGCGTGTGTGAGACCATCACCTTGGAGAGGTGTGTGTGATACCGTGACCTGGGAGAGGTGTGTGTAACAGCGACCTGGGAGAGGTGTGTGAGTGACCGTGACCTGGGAGAGGTGTGTGAGCCCGTGACCTGGGAGAGGTGTGTGAGTGACCATGACCTGGGAGATGTGTGTGAGACCGGGATCTGGGAGAGGTTTGTGTAACCATGACCTGGGAGAGGTGTGTGAGTGAACTTGACCTGGGAGAGGTGTGTGTGAGACCGTTACCTGGGAGAGGTGTGTGAGTGACCGTGACCTGGGAGAGGTGTGTGTAACCTTGAACTGGGAGAAGTGTGAGAGTGACCGTGACCTGGGAGAGGTGTGTGAGTGACCGTGACCTAGGAGAGCAGTGTGTGGGACAGTGACCTGGGAGAGGTGTGTGTAACCATGACCTGGGAGAGGTGTATGAGACCTTGACCTGGGAGAGGAGTGAGTGACTATGACCTGGGAGAGGTGTGACAGTGATTGTGACCTAGCAGGAGTGTGTGATTGACCGTGACCTGGGAGAGGTGTGTGAGACCGTGATCTTGGAGAGGTGTCTGAGACCGTGATCTGGGAGTGATGTGTGAGACCGTGACCTGGGAGAATTGTGTGAATGACAGGTACCTGGGCGAGGTGTGTGAGTGACCATGACCTGGGAGAGCAGTGTGTGTAACCGTGACCGGAAGAGCTGTGTGGGAGACCGTGACCTGGGCAAGGTGTGTGAGTGACCGTGACCTGGGAGAGGTGTGTGTGAGACCGTCACATGGGAGAGGTGTGTGTGATACCGTGACCTGGGAGAGGTGTGTGAGTGACCGTGATCTGGGAGAGGCGTGTGTGAGACCGTCACCTGGGAGAGGTGTGTGTGATACCGTGACCTGGGAGAGGTGTGTGTAACAGTGACCTGGGAGAGGTGTGTGTAACCGTGACCTTGGAGAGGTGTGTGAGCCCGTGACCTGGGAGATGTGTGTGAGCCCGTGACCTGGGAGAGGTGTGTGTAACCGTGACCTGGGAGAAGTGTGTGTGTAACCATGACCTGGGAGAGGAGTGTGAGACCGTGACCTGGGAGAGGTGTGTGTGTAACCATGACCTGGGAGAGGGGTGTGTGAGATCGTGACCTGGGAGAGGCTTTTGTGACCAGGACCTGGGAGAGGAGTGAGTGACTATGACCTGGGAGAGGCTTCTGTGACCATGACCTGGGAGAGGTGTGACAATGATTGTGACCTAGGAGGGGTGTGTGATTGACCGTGAGCTGCGAGAGGTGTGTGAGTGACGATGACCTGGGGGAGGTGTGTGTGAGATCGTGACCTGGGTGAGGTGTGTGAGTGACCGTGACCTGGGGGAGGTGTGAGTGAGACCGTGACCTGGGAGAGGTCTGTGAGTGACCGTGACTTGGGAGAGGAGTGTGTGGGACAGTGACCTGGGAGAGGTGTGTGTAACCATGACCTGGGAAAGGTGTATGAGGCCTTGACCTGGGAGAGGAGTGAGTGACTATGACCTGGGAGAGGTGTGACAGTGATTGTGACCTAGCAGGTGTGTGTGAGTGACCGTGAACTGGGAGTGATGTGTGAGACCATGACCTGGGAGAGGTGTGTAAATGATAGGTACCTGGACGAGGTGTGTGAGAGTGACCGTGACCTGGGAGAGGTGTGTGAGACCGTGATCTTGGAGAGGTGTCTGAGACCGTGATCTGGGAGTGATGTGTGAGACCGTGACCTGGGAGAGGTGTGTGAATGACAGGTACCTGGGCGAGGTGTGTGAGTGACCATGACCTGGGAGAACAGTGTGTGTAACCGTGACCGGAAGAGCTGTGTGTGAGACCGTGACCTGGGCAAGGTGTGTGAGTGACCGTGACCTGGGAGAGGCGTGTGTGAGACCGTCACCTGGGAGAGGTGTGTGTGATACCATGACCTGGGAGAGGTGTGTGTAACAGTGACCTGGGAGAGGTGTGTGAGTGACCGTGACCTGGGAGAGGTGTGTGTAACCGTGACCTTGGAGAGGTGTGTGAGCCCGTGACCTGGGAGAGGTGTGTGAGTGAACATGACCTGGGAGAGGTGTGTGAGTGACCTTGACCTGGGAGAGGTGTGTGTGAGACCGTCACCTGGGAGAGGTGTGTGTGATACCGTGACCTGGGAGAGGTGTGTGTAACAGTGACCTGGGAGAGGTGTGTGTGTAACCATGACCTGGGAGAGGTGTGTGTGAGATCGTGACCTGGGAGAGGATTTTTGTGACCAGGACCTGGCAGAGGAGTGAGTGACTATGACCTGGGAGAGGCTTCTGTGACCATGACCTGGGAGAGGTGTGACAATGATTGTGACCTAGGAGGGGTGTGTGATTGACCGTGAGCTGCGAGAGGTGTGTGAGTGACGATGACCTGGGGGAGGTGTGTGTGAGATCGTGACCTGGGAGAGGTGTGTGTGTGACCGTGACTTGGGAGAGGAGTGTGTGGGACAGTGACCTGTAGAGGTGTGTGTAACCATGACCTGGGAGAGGTGTATGAGGCCTTGACCTGGGAGAGGTGTGTGAGACCGTGACCTGGGAGAGGTGTGTGAGACTTTGACCTGGGAGCACTGTGTGAGACCGTGACCTGGGATAGGCGTGTGTGAGACCATCACCTGGGAGAGGTGTGTGTGATACCGTGACCTGGGAGAGGTGTTTGTAACAGTGACCTGGGAGAGGTGTGTGAGTGACTGTGACCTGGGAGAGGTGTGTGTAACCGTGAGCTGGGAGAGGTGTGTGAGCCCGTGACCTGGGAGAGGTGTGTGAGTGACCATGACCTGGGAGATGTGTGTGAGACCGGGATCTGGGAGAGGTTTGTGTAACCATGACCTGGGAGAGGTGTGTGAGAGACCTTGACCTGGGAGAGGTGTGTGTGAGACCGTCACCTGGGAGAGGTGTGTGTGATACCGTGACCTGGGAGAGGTGTGTGTAACAGTGACCTGGGAGAGGTGTGTGAGTGACCGTTACCTGGGAGAGGTGTGTGTGTAACCATGACCTGGGAGAGGAGTGTGAGAACGTGACCTGGGAGAGGTGTGTGTGTAACCATGACCTGGGAGATGTGTGTGTGAGACCGTGACCTGGGAGAGGAGTGAGTGATATGACCTGGGAGAGGCTTTTGTGACCATGACCTGGGAGAGGTGTGACAATGATTGTGACCTAGGAGGGGTGTGTGATTGACCGTGACCTGCGAGAGGTGTGTGAGTAACAATGACCTGGGGGAGGTGTGTGTGAGACCGTGACCTGGGTGAGGTGTGTGAGTGACCGTGACCTGGGAGAGGTGTGTGTGAGACTGTGACCTGTGAGAGGTGTGTGTGAAACCGTGACCTGGGAGAGGTGTGTGTGAGACCGTCACCTGGGAGAGTTTTGTGTAACCATGACCTGGGAGAGGTGTGTGAGTGACCGTGACCTGGGAGAGGGGTGTGTGAGACCGTCACCTGGGAGAGGTGTGTGTGATACCGTGACCTGGGCAAGGTATGTTAGTGACCGTGACCTGGGATAGGCGTGTGTGAGACCATCACCTGGGAGAGGTGTGTGTAACAGTGACCTGGGAGAGGTGTGTGAGTGACTGTGACCTGGGAGAGGTGTGTGTAACCGTGAGCTGGGAGAGGTGTGTGAGCCCGTGACCTGGGAGAGGTTTGTGAGTGACCATGGCCTGGGAGATGTGTGTGAGACCGGGATCTGGGAGAGGTTTGTGTAACCATGACCTGGGAGAGGTGTGTGAGAGACCTTGACCTGGGAGAGGTGTGTGTGAGACCGTCACCTGGGAGAGGTGTGTGTGATACCGTGAACTGGGAGAGGTGTGTGTAACAGTGACCTGGGAGAGGTGTGTGAGTGACCGTTACCTGGGAGAGGTGTGTGTGTAACCATGACCTGGGAGAGGAGTGTGAGAACGTGACCTGGGAGAGGTGTGTGTGTAACCATGACCTGGGAGAGGTGTGTGTGAGACCGTGACCTGGGAGAGGAGTGAGTGATATGACCTGGGAGAGGCTTTTGTGACCATGACCTGGGAGAGGTGTGACAATGATTGTGACCTAGGAGGGGTGTGTGATTGACCGTGAGCTGCGAGAGGTGTGTGAGTGACGATGACCTGGGGGAGGTGTGTGTGAGACCGTGACCTGGGTGAGGTGTGTGAGTGACCGTGACCTGGGGGAGGTGTGAATGAGACCATGACCTGGGAGAGGTGTGTGAGTGACCGTGACTTGGGAGAGGAGTGTGTGGGACAGTGACCTGTAGAGGTGTGTGTAACCATGACCTGGGAGAGGTGTATGAGGCCTTGACCTGGGAGAGGAGTGAGTGACTATGACCTGGGAGAGGTGTGACAGTGATTGTGACCTAGCAGGAGTGTGTGAGTGACCGTGACCTGGGAGAGGTGTGTGAGACCGTGATCTTGGAGAGGTGTCTGAGACCGTGATCTGGGAGTGATGTGTGAGACCGTGACCTGGGAGAGGTGTGTGAATGACAGGTACCTGGGCGAGGTGTGTGAGTGACCATGACCTGGGAGAACAGTGTGTGTAACCGTGACCGGAAGAGCTGTGTGTGAGACCGTGACCTGGGCAAGGTGTGTGAGTGACCGTGACCTGGGAGAGGCGTGTGTGAGACCGTCACCTGGGAGAGGTGTGTGTGATACCATGACCTGGGAGAGGTGTGTGTAACAGTGACCTGGGAGAGGTGTGTGAGTGACCGTGACCTGGGAGAGGTGTGTGTAACCGTGACCTTGGAGAGGTGTGTGAGCCCGTGACCTGGGAGATGTGTGTGAGCCCGTGACCTGGGAGAGGTGTGTGAGTGAACATGACCTGGGAGAGGTGTGTGAGTGACCTTGACCTGGGAGAGGTGTGTGTGAGACCGTCACCTGGGAGAGGTGTGTGTGATACCGTGACCTGGGAGAGGTGTGTGTAACAGTGACCTGGGAGAGGTGTGTGTGTAACCATGACCTGGGAGAGGTGTGTGTGAGATCGTGACCTGGGAGAGGATTTTTGTGACCAGGACCTGGCAGAGGAGTGAGTGACTATGACCTGGGAGAGGCTTCTGTGACCATGACCTGGGAGAGGTGTGACAATGATTGTGACCTAGGAGGGGTGTGTGATTGACCGTGAGCTGCGAGAGGTGTGTGAGTGACGATGACCTGGGGGAGGTGTGTGTGAGATCGTGACCTGGGAGAGGTGTGTGTGTGACCGTGACTTGGGAGAGGAGTGTGTGGGACAGTGACCTGTAGAGGTGTGTGTAACCATGACCTGGGAGAGGTGTATGAGGCCTTGACCTGGGAGAGGTGTGTGAGACCGTGACCTGGGAGAGGTGTGTGAGACTTTGACCTGGGAGCACTGTGTGAGACCGTGACCTGGGATAGGCGTGTGTGAGACCATCACCTGGGAGAGGTGTGTGTGATACCGTGACCTGGGAGAGGTGTTTGTAACAGTGACCTGGGAGAGGTGTGTGAGTGACTGTGACCTGGGAGAGGTGTGTGTAACCGTGAGCTGGGAGAGGTGTGTGAGCCCGTGACCTGGGAGAGGTGTGTGAGTGACCATGACCTGGGAGATGTGTGTGAGACCGGGATCTGGGAGAGGTTTGTGTAACCATGACCTGGGAGAGGTGTGTGAGAGACCTTGACCTGGGAGAGGTGTGTGTGAGACCGTCACCTGGGAGAGGTGTGTGTGATACCGTGACCTGGGAGAGGTGTGTGTAACAGTGACCTGGGAGAGGTGTGTGAGTGACCGTTACCTGGGAGAGGTGTGTGTGTAACCATGACCTGGGAGAGGAGTGTGAGAACGTGACCTGGGAGAGGTGTGTGTGTAACCATGACCTGGGAGATGTGTGTGTGAGACCGTGACCTGGGAGAGGAGTGAGTGATATGACCTGGGAGAGGCTTTTGTGACCATGACCTGGGAGAGGTGTGACAATGATTGTGACCTTGGAGGGGTGTGTGATTGACCGTGAGCTGCGAGAGGTGTGTGAGTGACGATGACCTGGGGGAGGTGTGTGTGAGACCGTGACCTGGGTGAGGTGTGTGAGTGACCGTGACCTGGGGGAGGTGTGAATGAGACCATGACCTGGGAGAGGTGTGTGAGTGACTGTGACTTGGGAGAGGAGTGTGTGGGACAGTGACCTGTAGAGGTGTGTGTAACCATGACCTGGGAGAGGTGTATGAGGCCTTGACCTGGGAGAGGAGTGAGTGACTATGACCTGGGAGAGGTGTGACAGTGATTGTGACCTAGCAGGAGTGTGTGAGTGACCGTGACCTGGGAGAGGTGTGTGAGACCGTGATCTTGGAGAGGTGTCTGAGACCGTGATCTGGGAGTGATGTGTGAGACCGTGACCTGGGAGAGGTGTGTGAATGACAGGTACCTGGGCGAGGTGTGTGAGTGACCATGACCTGGGAGAGCAGTGTGTGTAACCGTGACCGGAAGAGCTGTGTGTGAGACCGTGACCTGGGCAAGGTGTGTGAGTGACCGTCACCTGGGAGAGGCGTGTGTGAGACCGTCACCTGGGAGAGGTGTGTGTGATACCGTGACCTGGGAGAGGTGTGTGAGTGACCGTGATCTGGGAGAGGCGTGTGTGAGACCGTCACCTGGGAGAGGTGTGTGTGATACCATGACCTGGGAGAGGTGTGTGTAACAGTGACCTGGGAGAGGTGTGTGAGTGACCGTGACCTGGGAGAGGTGTGTGTAACCGTGACCTTGGAGAGGTGTGTGAGCCCGTGACCTGGGAGATGTGTGTGAGCCCGTGACCTGGGAGAGGTGTGTGAGTGAACATGACCTGGGAGAGGTGTGTGAGTGACCTTGACCTGGGAGAGGTGTGTGTGAGACCGTCACCTGGGAGAGGTGTGTGTGATACCGTGACCTGGGAGAGGTGTGTGTAACAGTGACCTGGGAGAGGTGTGTGTGTAACCATGACCTGGGAGAGGTGTGTGTGAGATCGTGACCTGGGAGAGGATTTTTGTGACCAGGACCTGGGAGAGGAGTGAGTGACTATGACCTGGGAGAGGCTTCTGTGACCATGACCTGGGAGAGGTGTGACAATGATTGTGACCTAGGAGGGGTGTGTGATTGACCGTGAGCTGCGAGAGGTGTGTGAGTGACGATGACCTGGGGGAGGTGTGTGTGAGATCGTGACCTGGGAGAGCTGTGTGAGTGACCGTGACTTGGGAGAGGAGTGTGTGGGACAGTGACCTGTAGAGGTGTGTGTAACCATGACCTGGGAGAGGTGTATGAGGCCTTGACCTGGGAGAGGAGTGAGTGACTATGACCTGGGAGAGGTGTGACTGTGATTGTGACCTTGCAGGTGTGTGTGAGTGACCATGAACTGGGAGTGATGTGTGACACCGCGACCAGGGAGAGGTGTGTGAATGACAGGTACCTGGGCGAGGTGTGTGAGACCGTGACCTGGGAGGGCTGTGTGTAACCATGACCTGGGAGAGCTGTGTGAGTGACCGGTACCTGGGAGAGCAGTGTGTGTAACCGTGACCGGAAGAGATGTGTGTGAGACCGTGACCTGGGCAAGGTGTGTGAGTGACCGTGACCTGGGAGAGGAGTGTGTGAGACCGTCACCTGGGAGAGGTGTGTGTGATACCGTGACCTGGGCAAGGTGTGTGAGTGACCGTGACCTGGGAGAGGCGTGTGTGAGACCATCACCTTGGAGAGGTGTGTGTGATACCGTGACCTGGGAGAGGTGTGTGTAACAGCGACCTGGGAGATGTGTGTGAGCCCGTGACCTGGGAGAGGTGTGTGAGTGAACATGACCTGGGAGAGGTGTGTGAGTGACCTTGACCTGGGAGAGGTGTGTGTGAGACCGTCACCTGGGAGAGGTGTGTGTGATACCGTGACCTGGGAGAGGTGTGTGTAACAGTGACCTGGGAGAGGTGTGTGAGTGACCGTTACCTGGGAGAAGTGTGTGTGTAACCATGACCTGGGAGAGGAGTGTGAGACCGTGACCTGGGAGAGGTGTGTGTGTGTAACCATGACCTGGGAGAGGTGTGTGTGAGATCGTGACCTGGGAGAGGCTTTTGTGACCAGGACCTGGGAGAGGAGTGAGTGACTATGACCTGGGAGAGGCTTCTGTGACCATGACCTGGGAGAGGTGTGACAATGATTGTGACCTAGGAGGGGTGTGTGATTGACCGTCAGCTGCGAGAGGTGTGTGTGTGACGATGACCAGGGGGAGGTGTGTGTGAGATCGTGACCTGGGTGAGGTGTGTGAGTGACCGTGACCTGGGGGAGGTGTGAGTGAGACCGTGACCTGGGAGAGGTGTGTGTGTGACCGTGACTTGGGAGAGGAGTGTGTGGGACAGTGACCTGTAGAGGTGTGTGTAACCATGACCTGGGAGAGGTGTATGAGGCCTTGACCTGGGAGAGGAGTGAGTGACTATGACCTGGGAGAGGTGTGACAGTGATTGTGACCTTGCAGGTGTGTGTGAGTGAGCATGAACTGGGAGTGATGTGTGAGACCGCGACCTGGGAGAGGTGTGTGAATGACAGGTACCTGGGCGAGGTGTGTGAGACCGTGACCTGGGAGGGCTGTGTGTAACCATGACCTGGGAGAGCTGTGTGAGTGACCGGTACCTGGGAGAGCAGTGTGTGTAACCGTGACCGGAAGAGATGTGTGTGAGACCCTGACCTGGGCAAGGTGTGTGAGTGACCGTGACCTGGGAGAGGAGTGTGTGAGACCGTCACCTGGGAGAGGTGTGTGTGATACCGTGACCTGGGCAAGGTGTGTGAGTGACCGTGACCCGGGAGAGGCGTGTGTGAGACCATCACCTTGGAGAGGTGTGTGTGATACCGTGACCTGGGAGAGGTGTGTGGAACAGCGACCTGGGAGAGGTGTGTGAGTGACCGTGACCTGGGAGAGGTGTGTGTAACAGTGACCTGGGAGAGGTGTGTGAGTGACCGTTACCTGGGAGAGGTGTGTGTGTAACCATGACCTGGGAGTGGAGTGTGACTGACAGTGACCTGGGAGAGGTGTTTGAGACCGTGACCTGGGAGAGGTGTGTGAGACCGTGACCTGGGAGAGGTGTGTGAGACTTTGACCTGGGAGCGCTGTGTGAGACCGTGACCTGGGAGAGGCATTTGTGACCATGACCTGGGAGAGGAGTGAGTGACCATGACCTGGGAGAAGTGTGAGAGTGACCGTGACCTGGGAGAGGTGTTTGAGTGACCGTGACCTAGGAGAGGAGTGTGTGGGACAGTGACCTGGGAGAGTTGTGTGTAACCATGACCTGGGAGAGGTGTATGAGACCTTTAACTGGGAGAGGAGTGAGTGACTATGACCTGGGAGAGGTGTGACAGTGATTGTGAGCTAGCAGGTGTGTGTGAGTGACCGTGACCTGGGAGAGGTGTGTGAGACCGTGATCTTGGAGAGGTGTCTGAGACCGTGATCTGGGAGTGGTGTGTGAGACCGTGACCTGGGAGAGGTGTGTGTGAGACCGTGACCTGGGCAAGGTGTGTGAGTGACCGTGACCTGGGAGAGGCGTGTGTGAGACCGTCACCTGGGAGAGGTGTGTGTGATACCATGACCTGGGAGAGGTGTGTGTAACAGTGACCTGGGAGAGGTGTGTGAGTCACCGTGACCTGGGAGAGGTGTGTGTAACCGTGACCTGGGTGAGGTGTGTGAGCCCGTGACCTGGGAGAGGTGTGTGTGTTCGTGACCTTGGAGAGGTGTGTGAGTGACCATGACCTGGGAGATGTGTGTGAGACCGGGATCTGGGAGAGGTTTGTGTAACCATGACCTGGGAGAGGTGTGTGAGTGACCTTGACCTGGGAGAGGTGTGTGTGTAACCATGACCTGGGAGAGGTGTGTGTGAGACCGTGACCTGGGAGAGGCTTTTGTGACCAGGACCTGGGAGAGGAGTGAGTGACTATGACCTGGGAGAGGCTTTTGTGACCATGACCTGGGAGAGGTGTGACAATGATTGTGACCTAGGAGGGGTGTGTGATTGACCGTGAGCTGCGAGAGGTGTGTGAGTGACGATGACCTGGGGGAGGTGTGTGTGAGACCGTGACCTGGGTGAGGTGTGTGAGTGACCGTGACCTGGGGGAGGTGGGAGTGAGACCGTGACCTGGGAGAGGTGTGTGAGTGACCGTGACTTGGGAGAGGAGTGTGTGGGACAGTGACCTGTAGAGGTGTGTGTAACCATGACCTGGGAGAGGTGTATGAGGCCTTGAACTGGGAGAGGAGTGAGTGACTATGACCTGGGAGAGGTGTGACAGTGATTGTGACCTAGCAGGAGTGTGTGAGTGACCGTGACCTGGGAGAGGTGTGTGAGACCGTGATCTTGGAGAGGTGTCTGAGACCGTGATCTGGGAGTGATGTGTGAGACCGTGACCTGGGAGAGGTGTGTGAATGACAGGTACCTGGGCGAGGTGTGTGAGTGACCATGACCTGGGAGAGCAGTGTGTGTAACCGTGACCGGAAGAGCTGTGTGTGAGACCGTGACCTGGGCAAGGTGTGTGAGTGACCGTGACCTGGGAGAGGTGTGTGTGAGACCGTCACCTGGGAGAGGTGTGTGTGATACCGTGACCTGGGAGAGGTGCGTGAGTGACCGTGATCTGGGAGAGGCGTGTGTGAGACCATCACCTGGGAGAGGTGTGTGTGATACCGTGACCTGGGAGAGGTGTGTGTAACAGTGACCTGGGAGAGGTGTGTGAGTGACCGTGACCTGGGAGAGGTGTGTGTAACCGTGACCTTGGAGAGGTGTGTGAGCCCGTGACCTGGGAGATGTGTGTGAGCCCGTGACCTGGGAGAGGTGTGTGAGCCCGTGACCTGGGAGAGGTGTGTGAGTGAACATGACCTGGGAGAGGTGTGTGAGTGACCTTGACCTGGGAGAGGTGTGTGTGAGACCGTCACCTGGGAGAGGTGTGTGTGATACCGTGACCTGGGAGAGGTGTGTGTAACAGTGACCTGGGAGAGGTGTGTGAGTGACCGTTACCTGGGAGAAGTGTGTGTGTAACCATGACCTGGGAGAGGAGTGTGAGACCGTGACCTGGGAGAGGTGTGTGTGTGTAACCATGACCTGGGAGAGGTGTGTGTGAGATCGTGACCTGGGAGAGGCTTTTGTGACCAGGACCTGGGAGAGGAGTGAGTGACTATGACCTGGGAGAGGCTTCTGTGACCATGACCTGGGAGAGGTGTGACAATGATTGTGACCTAGGAGGGGTGTGTGATTGACCGTCAGCTGCGAGAGGTGTGTGTGTGACGATGACCAGGGGGAGGTGTGTGTGAGATCGTGACCTGGGTGAGGTGTGTGAGTGACCGTGACCTGGGGGAGGTGTGAGTGAGACCGTGACCTGGGAGAGGTGTGTGTGTGACCGTGACTTGGGAGAGGAGTGTGTGGGACAGTGACCTGTAGAGGTGTGTGTAACCATGACCTGGGAGAGGTGTATGAGGCCTTGACCTGGGAGAGGAGTGAGTGACTATGACCTGGGAGAGGTGTGACAGTGATTGTGACCTTGCAGGTGTGTGTGAGTGAGCATGAACTGGGAGTGATGTGTGAGACCGCGACCTGGGAGAGGTGTGTGAATGACAGGTACCTGGGCGAGGTGTGTGAGACCGTGACCTGGGAGGGCTGTGTGTAACCATGACCTGGGAGAGCTGTGTGAGTGACCGGTACCTGGGAGAGCAGTGTGTGTAACCGTGACCGGAAGAGATGTGTGTGAGACCCTGACCTGGGCAAGGTGTGTGAGTGACCGTGACCTGGGAGAGGAGTGTGTGAGACCGTCACCTGGGAGAGGTGTGTGTGATACCGTGACCTGGGCAAGGTGTGTGAGTGACCGTGACCCGGGAGAGGCGTGTGTGAGACCATCACCTTGGAGAGGTGTGTGTGATACCGTGACCTGGGAGAGGTGTGTGTAACAGCGACCTGGGAGAGGTGTGTGAGTGACCGTGACCTGGGAGAGGTGTGTGTAACAGTGACCTGGGAGAGGTGTGTGAGTGACCGTTACCTGGGAGAGGTGTGTGTGTAACCATGACCTGGGAGTGGAGTGTGACTGACAGTGACCTGGGAGAGGTGTTTGAGACCGTGACCTGGGAGAGGTGTGTGAGACCGTGACCTGGGAGAGGTGTGTGAGACTTTGACCTGGGAGCGCTGTGTGAGACCGTGACCTGGGAGAGGCATTTGTGACCATGACCTGGGAGAGGAGTGAGTGACCATGACCTGGGAGAAGTGTGAGAGTGACCGTGACCCGGGAGAGGTGTTTGAGTGACCGTGACCTAGGAGAGGAGTGTGTGGGACAGTGACCTGGGAGAGTTGTGTGTAACCATGACCTGGGAGAGGTGTATGAGACCTTTAACTGGGAGAGGAGTGAGTGACTATGACCTGGGAGAGGTGTGACAGTGATTGTGAGCTAGCAGGTGTGTGTGAGTGACCGTGACCTGGGAGAGGTGTGTGTGAGACCGTCACCTGGGAGAGGTGTGTGTGATACCGTGACCTGGGAGAGGTGTGTGTAACAGTGACCTGGGAGAGGTGTGTGTGTAACCATGACCTGGGAGAGGTGTGTGTGAGATCGTGACCTGGGAGAGGATTTTTGTGACCAGGACCTGGCAGAGGAGTGAGTGACTATGACCTGGGAGAGGCTTCTGTGACCATGACCTGGGAGAGGTGTGACAATGATTGTGACCTAGGAGGGGTGTGTGATTGACCGTGAGCTGCGAGAGGTGTGTGAGTGACGATGACCTGGGGGAGGTGTGTGTGAGATCGTGACCTGGGAGAGGTGTGTGAGTGACCGTGACTTGGGAGAGGAGTGTGTGGGACAGTGACCTGTAGAGGTGTGTGTAACCATGACCTGGGAGAGGTGTATGAGGCCTTGACCTGGGAGAGGTGTGTGAGACCGTGATCTTGGAGAGGTGTCTGAGACCGTGATCTGGGAGTGATGTGTGAGACCGTGACCTGGGAGAGGTGTGTGAATGACAGGTACCTGGGCGAGGTGTGTGAGTGACCATGACCTGGGAGAGCAGTGTGTGTAACCGTGACCGGAAGAGCTGTGTGTGAGACCGTGACCTGGGCAAGGTGTGTGAGTGACCGTGACCTGGGAGAGGTGTGTGTGAGACCGTCACCTGGGAGAGGTGTGTGTGATACCGTGACCTGGGAGAGGTGTGTGAGTGACCGTGATCTGGGAGAGGCGTGTGTGAGACCGTCACCTGGGAGAGGTGTGTGTGATACCGTGACCTGGGAGAGGTGTGTGTAACAGTGACCTGGGAGAGGTGTGTGAGTGACCGTGACCTGGGAGAGGTGTGTGTAACCGTGACCTTGGAGAGGTGTGTGAGCCCGTGACCTGGGAGATGTGTGTGAGCCCGTGACCTGGGAGAGGTGTGTGAGCCCGTGACCTGGGAGAGGTGTGTGAGTGAACATGACCTGGGAGAGGTGTGTGAGTGACCTTGACCTGGGAGAGGTGTGTGTGAGACCGTCACCTGGGAGAGGTGTGTGTGATACCGTGACCTGGGAGAGGTGTGTGTAACAGTGACCTGGGAGAGGTGTGTGAGTGACCGTTACCTGGGAGAAGTGTGTGTGTAACCATGACCTGGGAGAGGAGTGTGAGACCGTGACCTGGGAGAGGTGTGTGTGTGTAACCATGACCTGGGAGAGGTGTGTGTGAGATCGTGACCTGGGAGAGGCTTTTGTGACCAGGACCTGGGAGAGGAGTGAGTGACTATGACCTGGGAGAGGCTTCTGTGACCATGACCTGGGAGAGGTGTGACAATGATTGTGACCTAGGAGGGGTGTGTGATTGACCGTCAGCTGCGAGAGGTGTGTGTGTGACGATGACCAGGGGGAGGTGTGTGTGAGATCGTGACCTGGGTGAGGTGTGTGAGTGACCGTGACCTGGGGGAGGTGTGAGTGAGACCGTGACCTGGGAGAGGTGTGTGTGTGACCGTGACTTGGGAGAGGAGTGTGTGGGACAGTGACCTGTAGAGGTGTGTGTAACCATGACCTGGGAGAGGTGTATGAGGCCTTGACCTGGGAGAGGAGTGAGTGACTATGACCTGGGAGAGGTGTGACAGTGATTGTGACCTTGCAGGTGTGTGTGAGTGAGCATGAACTGGGAGTGATGTGTGAGACCGCGACCTGGGAGAGGTGTGTGAATGACAGGTACCTGGGCGAGGTGTGTGAGACCGTGACCTGGGAGGGCTGTGTGTAACCATGACCTGGGAGAGCTGTGTGAGTGACCGGTACCTGGGAGAGCAGTGTGTGTAACCGTGACCGGAAGAGATGTGTGTGAGACCCTGACCTGGGCAAGGTGTGTGAGTGACCGTGACCTGGGAGAGGAGTGTGTGAGACCGTCACCTGGGAGAGGTGTGTGTGATACCGTGACCTGGGCAAGGTGTGTGAGTGACCGTGACCCGGGAGAGGCGTGTGTGAGACCATCACCTTGGAGAGGTGTGTGTGATACCGTGACCTGGGAGAGGTGTGTGTAACAGCGACCTGGGAGAGGTGTGTGAGTGACCGTGACCTGGGAGAGGTGTGTGTAACAGTGACCTGGGAGAGGTGTGTGAGTGACCGTTACCTGGGAGAGGTGTGTGTGTAACCATGACCTGGGAGTGGAGTGTGACTGACAGTGACCTGGGAGAGGTGTTTGAGACCGTGACCTGGGAGAGGTGTGTGAGACCGTGACCTGGGAGAGGTGTGTGAGACTTTGACCTGGGAGCGCTGTGTGAGACCGTGACCTGGGAGAGGCATTTGTGACCATGACCTGGGAGAGGAGTGAGTGACCATGACCTGGGAGAAGTGTGAGAGTGACCGTGACCCGGGAGAGGTGTTTGAGTGACCGTGACCTAGGAGAGGAGTGTGTGGGACAGTGACCTGGGAGAGTTGTGTGTAACCATGACCTGGGAGAGGTGTATGAGACCTTTAACTGGGAGAGGAGTGAGTGACTATGACCTGGGAGAGGTGTGACAGTGATTGTGAGCTAGCAGGTGTGTGTGAGTGACCGTGACCTGGGAGAGGTGTGTGTGAGACCGTCACCTGGGAGAGGTGTGTGTGATACCGTGACCTGGGAGAGGTGTGTGTAACAGTGACCTGGGAGAGGTGTGTGTGTAACCATGACCTGGGAGAGGTGTGTGTGAGATCGTGACCTGGGAGAGGATTTTTGTGACCAGGACCTGGCAGAGGAGTGAGTGACTATGACCTGGGAGAGGCTTCTGTGACCATGACCTGGGAGAGGTGTGACAATGATTGTGACCTAGGAGGGGTGTGTGATTGACCGTGAGCTGCGAGAGGTGTGTGAGTGACGATGACCTGGGGGAGGTGTGTGTGAGATCGTGACCTGGGAGAGGTGTGTGAGTGACCGTGACTTGGGAGAGGAGTGTGTGGGACAGTGACCTGTAGAGGTGTGTGTAACCATGACCTGGGAGAGGTGTATGAGGCCTTGACCTGGGAGAGGTGTGTGAGACCGTGACCTGGGAGAGGTGTGTGAGACTTTGACCTGGGAGCACTGTGTGAGACCGTGACCTGGGATAGGCGTGTGTGAGACCATCACCTGGGAGAGGTGTGTGTGATACCGTGACCTGGGAGAGGTGTGTGTAACAGTGACCTGGGAGAGGTGTGTGAGTGACTGTGACCTGGGAGAGGTGTGTGTAACCGTGAGCTGGGAGAGGTGTGTGAGCCCGTGACCTGGGAGAGGTGTGTGAGTGACCATGACCTGGGAGATGTGTGTGAGACCGGGATCTGGGAGAGGTTTGTGTAACCATGACCTGGGAGAGGTGTGTGAGTGACCTTGACCTGGGAGAGGTGTGTGTGAGACCGTCACCTGGGAGAGGTGTGTGTGATACCGTGACCTGGGAGAGGTGTGTGTAACAGTGACCTGGGAGAGGTGTGTGAGTGACCGTTACCTGGGAGAGGTGTGTGTGTAACCATGACCTGGGAGAGGAGTGTGAGAACGTGACCTGGGAGAGGTGTGTGTGTAACCATGACCTGGGAGAGGTGTGTGTGAGACCGTGACCTGGGAGAGGAGTGAGTGATATGACCTGGGAGAGGCTTTTGTGACCATGACCTGGGAGAGGTGTGACAATGATTGTGACCTTGGAGGGGTGTGTGATTGACCGTGAGCTGCGAGAGGTGTGTGAGTGACGATGACCTGGGGGAGGTGTGTGTGAGACCGTGACCTGGGTGAGGTGTGTGAGTGACCGTGACCTGGGGGAGGTGTGAATGAGACCATGACCTGGGAGAGGTGTGTGAGTGACCGTGACTTGGGAGAGGAGTGTGTGGGACAGTGACCTGTAGAGGTGTGTGTAACCATGACCTGGGAGAGGTGTATGAGGCCTTGACCTGGGAGAGGAGTGAGTGACTATGACCTGGGAGAGGTGTGACAGTGATTGTGACGTAGCAGGAGTGTGTGAGTGACCGTGACCTGGGAGAGGTGTGTGAGACCGTGATCTTGGAGATGTGACTGAGACCGTGATCTGGGAGTGATGTGTGAGACCGTGACCTGGGAGAGGTGTGTGAATGACAGGTACCTGGGCGAGGTGTGTGAGTGACCATGACCTGGGAGAGCAGTGTGTGTAACCGTGACCGGAAGAGCTGTGTGTGAGACCGTGACCTGGGCAAGGTGTGTGAGTGACCGTCACCTGGGAGAGGCGTGTGTGAGACCGTCACCTGGGAGAGGTGTGTGTGATACCGTGACCTGGGAGAGGTGTGTGAGTGACCGTGATCTGGGAGAGGCGTGTGTGAGACCGTCACCTGGGAGAGGTGTGTGTGATACCGTGACCTGGGAGAGGTGTGTGTAACAGTGACCTGGGAGAGGTGTGTGAGTGACCGTGACCTGGGAGAGGTGTGTGTAACCGTGACCTTGGAGAGGTGTGTGAGCCCGTGACCTGGGAGATGTGTGTGAGCCCGTGACCTGGGAGAGGTGTGTGAGTGAACATGACCTGGGAGAGGTGTGTGTGAGACCGTCACCTGGGAGAGGTGTGTGTGATACCGTGACCTGGGAGAGGTGTGTGTAACAGTGACCTGGGAGAGGTGTGTGTGTAACCATGACCTGGGAGAGGTGTGTGTGAGATCGTGACCTGGGAGAGGATTTTTGTGACCAGGACCTGGGAGAGGAGTGAGTGACTATGACCTGGGAGAGGCTTCTGTGACCATGACCTGGGAGAGGTGTGACAATGATTGTGACCTAGGAGGGGTGTGTGATTGACCGTGAGCTGCGAGAGGTGTGTGAGTGACGATGACCTGGGGGAGGTGTGTGTGAGATCGTGACCTGGGAGAGGTGTGTGAGTGACCGTGACTTGGGAGAGGAGTGTGTGGGACAGTGACCTGTAGAGGTGTGTGTAACCATGACCTGGGAGAGGTGTATGAGGCCTTGACCTGGGAGAGGAGTGAGTGACTATGACCTGGGAGAGGTGTGACTGTGATTGTGACCTTGCAGGTGTGTGTGAGTGACCATGAACTGGGAGTGATGTGTGACACCGCGACCAGGGAGAGGTGTGTGAATGACAGGTACCTGGGCGAGGTGTGTGAGACCGTGACCTGGGAGGGCTGTGTGTAACCATGACCTGGGAGAGCTGTGTGAGTGACCGGTACCTGGGAGAGCAGTGTGTGTAACCGTGACCGGAAGAGATGTGTGTGAGACCGTGACCTGGGCAAGGTGTGTGAGTGACCGTGACCTGGGAGAGGAGTGTGTGAGACCGTCACCTGGGAGAGGTGTGTGTGATACCGTGACCTGGGCAAGGTGTGTGAGTGACCGTGACCTGGGAGAGGCGTGTGTGAGACCATCACCTTGGAGAGGTGTGTGTGATACCGTGACCTGGGAGAGGTGTGTGTAACAGCGACCTGGGAGAGGTGTGTGAGTGACCGTGACCTGGGAGAGGTGTGTGTAACAGTGACCTGGGAGAGGTGTGTGAGTGACCGTTACCTGGGAGAGGTGTGTGTGTAACCATGACCTGGGAGAGGAGTGTGAGACTGTGACCTGGGAGAGGTGTGTGTGTAACCATGACCTGGGAGAGGTGTGTGTGAGACCGTGACCTGGGAGAGGCTTTTGTGACCAGGACCTGGGAGAGGAGTGAGTGACTATGACCTGGGAGAGGCTTTTGTGACCATGACCTGGGAGAGGTGTGACAATGATTGTGACCTAGGAGGGGTGTGTGATTGACCGTGAGCTGCGAGAGGTGTGTGAGTGACGATGACCTGGGGGAGGTGTGTGTGAGACCGTGACCTGGGTGAGGTGTGTGAGTGACCGTGACCTGGGGGAGGTGTGAGTGAGACCGTGACCTGGGAGAGGTGTGTGAGTGACCGTGACTTGGGAGAGGAGTGTGTGGGACAGTGACCTGTAGAGGTGTGTGTAACCATGACCTGGGAGAGGTGTATGAGGCCTTGAACTGGGAGAGGAGTGAGTGACTATGACCTGCGAGAGGTGTGACAGTGATTGTGACCTAGCAGGAGTGTGTGAGTGACCGTGACCTGGGAGAGGTGTGTGAGACCGTGATCTTGGAGAGGTGTCTGAGACCGTGATCTGGGAGTGATGTGTGAGACCGTGACCTGGGAGAGGTGTGTGAATGACAGGTACCTGGGCGAGGTGTGTGAGTGACCGTGACCTGGGAGAGGTGTGTGTAACCGTGACCTTGGAGAGGTGTGTGAGCCCGTGACCTGGGAGATGTGTGTGAGCCCGTGACCTGGGAGAGGTGTGTGAGTGAACATGACCTGGGAAAGGTGTGTGAGTGACCTTGACCTGGGAGAGGTGTGTGTGAGACCGTCACCTGGGAGAGGTGTGTGTGATACCGTGACCTGGGAGAGGTGTGTGTAACAGTGACCTGGGAGAGGTGTGTGAGTGACCGTTACCTGGGAGAGGTGTGTGTGTAACCATGACCTGGGAGAGGAGTGTGAGAACGTGACCTGGGAGAGGTGTGTGTGTAACCATGACCTGGGAGAGGTGTGTGTGAGACCGTGACCTGGGAGAGGAGTGAGTGATATGACCTGGGAGAGGCTTTTGTGACCATGACCTGGGAGAGGTGTGACAATGATTGTGACCTTGGAGGGGTGTGTGATTGACCGTGAGCTGCGAGAGGTGTGTGAGTGACGATGACCTGGGGGAGGTGTGTGTGAGACCGTGACCTGGGTGAGGTGTGTGAGTGACCGTGACCTGGGGGAGGTGTGAATGAGACCATGACCTGGGAGAGGTGTGTGAGTGACCGTGACTTGGGAGAGGAGTGTGTGGGACAGTGACCTGTAGAGGTGTGTGTAACCATGACCTGGGAGAGGTGTATGAGGCCTTGACCTGGGAGAGGAGTGAGTGACTATGACCTGGGAGAGGTGTGACAGTGATTGTGACGTAGCAGGAGTGTGTGAGTGACCGTGACCTGGGAGAGGTGTGTGAGACCGTGATCTTGGAGAGGTGTCTGAGACCGTGATCTGGGAGTGATGTGTGAGACCGTGACCTGGGAGAGGTGTGTGAATGACAGGTACCTGGGCGAGGTGTGTGAGTGACCATGACCTGGGAGAGCAGTGTGTGTAACCGTGACCGGAAGAGCTGTGTGTGAGACCGTGACCTGGGCAAGGTGTGTGAGTGACCGTCACCTGGGAGAGGCGTGTGTGAGACCGTCACCTGGGAGAGGTGTGTGTGATACCGTGACCTGGGAGAGGTGTGTGAGTGACCGTGATCTGGGAGAGGCGTGTGTGAGACCGTCACCTGGGAGAGGTGTGTGTGATACCATGACCTGGGAGAGGTGTGTGTAACAGTGACCTGGGAGAGGTGTGTGAGTGACCGTGACCTGGGAGAGGTGTGTGTAACCGTGACCTTGGAGAGGTGTGTGAGCCCGTGACCTGGGAGATGTGTGTGAGCCCGTGACCTGGGAGAGGTGTGTGAGTGAACATGACCTGGGAGAGGTGTGTGTGAGACCGTCACCTGGGAGAGGTGTGTGTGATACCGTGACCTGGGAGAGGTGTGTGTAACAGTGACCTGGGAGAGGTGTGTGTGTAACCATGACCTGGGAGAGGTGTGTGTGAGATCGTGACCTGGGAGAGGATTTTTGTGACCAGGACCTGGGAGAGGAGTGAGTGACTATGACCTGGGAGAGGCTTCTGTGACCATGACCTGGGAGAGGTGTGACAATGATTGTGACCTAGGAGGGGTGTGTGATTGACCGTGAGCTGCGAGAGGTGTGTGAGTGACGATGACCTGGGGGAGGTGTGTGTGAGATCGTGACCTGGGAGAGGTGTGTGAGTGACCGTGACTTGGGAGAGGAGTGTGTGGGACAGTGACCTGTACAGGTGTGTGTAACCATGACCTGGGAGAGGTGTATGAGGCCTTGACCTGGGAGAGGAGTGAGTGACTATGACCTGGGAGAGGTGTGACTGTGATTGTGACCTTGCAGGTGTGTGTGAGTGACCATGAACTGGGAGTGATGTGTGACACCGCGACCAGGGAGAGGTGTGTGAATGACAGGTACCTGGGCGAGGTGTGTGAGACCGTGACCTGGGAGGGCTGTGTGTAACCATGACCTGGGAGAGCTGTGTGAGTGACCGGTACCTGGGAGAGCAGTGTGTGTAACCGTGACCGGAAGAGATGTGTGTGAGACCGTGACCTGGGCAAGGTGTGTGAGTGACCGTGACCTGGGAGAGGAGTGTGTGAGACCGTCACCTGGGAGAGGTGTGTGTGATACCGTGACCTGGGCAAGGTGTGTGAGTGACCGTGACCTGGGAGAGGCGTGTGTGAGACCATCACCTTGGAGAGGTGTGTGTGATACCGTGACCTGGGAGAGGTGTGTGTAACAGCGACCTGGGAGAGGTGTGTGAGTGACCGTGACCTGGGAGAGGTGTGTGTAACAGTGACCTGGGAGAGGTGTGTGAGTGACCGTTACCTGGGAGAGGTGTGTGTGTAACCATGACCTGGGAGAGGAGTGTGAGACTGTGACCTGGGAGAGGTGTGTGTGTAACCATGACCTGGGAGAGGTGTGTGTGAGACCGTGACCTGGGAGAGGCTTTTGTGACCAGGACCTGGGAGAGGAGTGAGTGACTATGACCTGGGAGAGGCTTTTGTGACCATGACCTGGGAGAGGTGTGACAATGATTGTGACCTAGGAGGGGTGTGTGATTGACCGTGAGCTGCGAGAGGTGTGTGAGTGACGATGACCTGGGGGAGGTGTGTGTGAGACCGTGACCTGGGTGAGGTGTGTGAGTGACCGTGACCTGGGGGAGGTGTGAGTGAGACCGTGACCTGGGAGAGGTGTGTGAGTGACCGTGACTTGGGAGAGGAGTGTGTGGGACAGTGACCTGTAGAGGTGTGTGTAACCATGACCTGGGAGAGGTGTATGAGGCCTTGAACTGGGAGAGGAGTGAGTGACTATGACCTGCGAGAGGTGTGACAGTGATTGTGACCTAGCAGGAGTGTGTGAGTGACCGTGACCTGGGAGAGGTGTGTGAGACCGTGATCTTGGAGAGGTGTCTGAGACCGTGATCTGGGAGTGATGTGTGAGACCGTGACCTGGGAGAGGTGTGTGAATGACAGGTACCTGGGCGAGGTGTGTGAGTGACCATGACCTGGGAGAGCAGTGTGTGTAACCGTGACCGGAAGAGCTGTGTGTGAGACCGTGACCTGGGCAAGGTGTGTGAGTGACCGTGACTTGGGAGAGGTGTGTGTGAGACCGTCACCTGGGAGAGGTGTGTGTGATACCGTGACCTGGGAGAGGTGTGTGAGGGACCGTGATCTGGGAGAGGCGTGTGTGAGACCGTCACCTGGGAGAGGTGTGTGTGATACCATGACCTGGGAGAGGTGTGTGTAACAGTGACCTGGGAGAGGTGTGTGAGTGACCGTGACCTGGGAGAGGTGTGTGTAACCGTGACCTTGGAGAGGTGTGTGAGCCCGTGACCTGGGAGATGTGTGTGAGCCCGTGACCTGGGAGAGGTGTGTGAGTGAACATGACCTGGGAAAGGTGTGTGAGTGACCTTGACCTGGGAGAGGTGTGTGTGAGACCGTCACCTGGGAGAGGTGTGTGTGATACCGTGACCTGGGAGAGGTGTGTGTAACAGTGACCTGGGAGAGGTGTGTGAGTGACCGTTACCTGGGAGAGGTGTGTGTGTAACCATGACCTGGGAGAGGAGTGTGAGAACGTGACCTGGGAGAGGTGTGTGTGTAACCATGACCTGGGAGAGGTGTGTGTGAGACCGTGACCTGGGAGAGGAGTGAGTGATATGACCTGGGAGAGGCTTTTGTGACCATGACCTGGGAGAGGTGTGACAATGATTGTGACCTTGGAGGGGTGTGTGATTGACCGTGAGCTGCGAGAGGTGTGTGAGTGACGATGACCTGGGGGAGGTGTGTGTGAGACCGTGACCTGGGTGAGGTGTGTGAGTGACCGTGACCTGGGGGAGGTGTGAATGAGACCATGACCTGGGAGAGGTGTGTGAGTGACCGTGACTTGGGAGAGGAGTGTGTGGGACAGTGACCTGTAGAGGTGTGTGTAACCATGACCTGGGAGAGGTGTATGAGGCCTTGACCTGGGAGAGGAGTGAGTGACTATGACCTGGGAGAGGTGTGACAGTGATTGTGACGTAGCAGGAGTGTGTGAGTGACCGTGACCTGGGAGAGGTGTGTGAGACCGTGATCTTGGAGAGGTGTCTGAGACCGTGATCTGGGAGTGATGTGTGAGACCGTGACCTGGGAGAGGTGTGTGAATGACAGGTACCTGGGCGAGGTGTGTGAGTGACCATGACCTGGGAGAGCAGTGTGTGTAACCGTGACCGGAAGAGCTGTGTGTGAGACCGTGACCTGGGCAAGGTGTGTGAGTGACCGTCACCTGGGAGAGGCGTGTGTGAGACCGTCACCTGGGAGAGGTGTGTGTGATACCGTGACCTGGGAGAGGTGTGTGAGTGACCGTGATCTGGGAGAGGCGTGTGTGAGACCGTCACCTGGGAGAGGTGTGTGTGATACCATGACCTGGGAGAGGTGTGTGTAACAGTGACCTGGGAGAGGTGTGTGTGTAACCATGACCTGGGAGAGGTGTGTGTGAGATCGTGACCTGGGAGAGGATTTTTGTGACCAGGACCTGGGAGAGGAGTGAGTGACTATGACCTGGGAGAGGCTTCTGTGACCATGACCTGGGAGAGGTGTGACAATGATTGTGACCTAGGAGGGGTGTGTGATTGACCGTGAGCTGCGAGAGGTGTGTGAGTGACGATGACCTGGGGGAGGTGTGTGTGAGATCGTGACCTGGGAGAGGTGTGTGAGTGACCGTGACTTGGGAGAGGAGTGTGTGGGACAGTGACCTGTAGAGGTGTGTGTAACCATGACCTGGGAGAGGTGTATGAGGCCTTGACCTGGGAGAGGAGTGAGTGACTATGACCTGGGAGAGGTGTGACTGTGATTGTGACCTTGCAGGTGTGTGTGAGTGACCATGAACTGGGAGTGATGTGTGACACCGCGACCAGGGAGAGGTGTGTGAATGACAGGTACCTGGGCGAGGTGTGTGAGACCGTGACCTGGGAGGGCTGTGTGTAACCATGACCTGGGAGAGCTGTGTGAGTGACCGGTACCTGGGAGAGCAGTGTGTGTAACCGTGACCGGAAGAGATGTGTGTGAGACCGTGACCTGGGCAAGGTGTGTGAGTGACCGTGACCTGGGAGAGGAGTGTGTGAGACCGTCACCTGGGAGAGGTGTGTGTGATACCGTGACCTGGGCAAGGTGTGTGAGTGACCGTGACCTGGGAGAGGCGTGTGTGAGACCATCACCTTGGAGAGGTGTGTGTGATACCGTGACCTGGGAGAGGTGTGTGTAACAGCGACCTGGGAGAGGTGTGTGAGTGACCGTGACCTGGGAGAGGTGTGTGTAACAGTGACCTGGGAGAGGTGTGTGAGTGACCGTTACCTGGGAGAGGTGTGTGTGTAACCATGACCTGGGAGAGGAGTGTGAGACTGTGACCTGGGAGAGGTGTGTGTGTAACCATGACCTGGGAGAGGTGTGTGTGAGACCGTGACCTGGGAGAGGCTTTGGTGACCAGGACCTGGGAGAGGAGTGAGTGACTATGACCTGGGAGAGGCTTTTGTGACCATGACCTGGGAGAGGTGTGACAATGATTGTGACCTAGGAGGGGTGTGTGATTGACCGTGAGCTGCGAGAGGTGTGTGAGTGACGATGACCTGGGGGAGGTGTGCGTGAGACCGTGACCTGGGTGAGGTGTGTGAGTGACCGTGACCTGGGGGAGGTGTGAGTGAGACCGTGACCTGGGAGAGGTGTGTGAGTGACCGTGACTTGGGAGAGGAGTGTGTGGGACAGTGACCTGTAGAGGTGTGTGTAACCATGACCTGGGAGAGGTGTATGAGGCCTTGAACTGGGAGAGGAGTGAGTGACTATGACCTGCGAGAGGTGTGACAGTGATTGTGACCTAGCAGGAGTGTGTGAGTGACCGTGACCTGGGAGAGGTGTGTGAGACCGTGATCTTGGAGAGGTGTCTGAGACCGTGATCTGGGAGTGATGTGTGAGACCGTGACCTGGGAGAGGTGTGTGAATGACAGGTACCTGGGCGAGGTGTGTGAGTGACCATGACCTGGGAGAGCAGTGTGTGTAACCGTGACCGGAAGAGCTGTGTGTGAGACCGTGACCTGGGCAAGGTGTGTGAGTGACCGTGACTTGGGAGAGGTGTGTGTGAAACCGTCACCTGGGAGAGGTGTGTGTGATACCGTGACCTGGGAGAGGTGTGTGAGGGACCGTGATCTGGGAGAGGCGTGTGTGAGACCGTCACCTGGGAGAGGTGTGTGTGATACCATGACCTGGGAGAGGTGTGTGTAACAGTGACCTGGGAGAGGTGTGTGAGTGACCGTGACCTGGGAGAGGTGTGTGTAACCGTGACCTTGGAGAGGTGTGTGAGCCCGTGACCTGGGAGATGTGTGTGAGCCCGTGACCTGGGAGAGGTGTGTGAGTGAACATGACCTGGGAAAGGTGTGTGAGTGACCTTGACCTGGGAGAGGTGTGTGTGAGACCGTCACCTGGGAGAGGTGTGTGTGATACCGTGACCTGGGAGAGGTGTGTGTAACAGTGACCTGGGAGAGGTGTGTGTGTAACCATGACCTGGGAGAGGTGTGTGTGAGATCGTGACCTGGGAGAGGATTTTTGTGACCAGGACCTGGGAGAGGAGTGAGTGACTATGACCTGGGAGAGGCTTCTGTGACCATGACCTGGGAGAGGTGTGACAATGATTGTGACCTAGGAGGGGTGTGTGATTGACCGTGAGCTGCGAGAGGTGTGTGAGTGACGATGACCTGGGGGAGGTGTGTGTGAGATCGTGACCTGGGAGAGGTGTGTGAGTGACCGTGACTTGGGAGAGGAGTGTGTGGGACAGTGACCTGTAGAGGTGTGTGTAACCATGACCTGGGAGAGGTGTATGAGGCCTTGACCTGGGAGAGGAGTGAGTGACTATGACCTGGGAGAGGTGTGACAGTGATTGTGACCTTGCAGGTGTGTGTGAGTGACCATGAACTGGGAGTGATGTGTGACACCGCGACCAGGGAGAGGTGTGTGAATGACAGGTACCTTGGCGAGGTGTGTGAGACCGTGACCTGGGAGGGCTGTGTGTAACCATGACCTGGGAGAGCTGTGTGAGTGACCGGTACCTGGGAGAGCAGTGTGTGTAACCGTGACCGGAAGAGATGTGTGTGAGACCGTGACCTGGGCAAGGTGTGTGAGTGACCGTGACCTGGGAGAGGAGTGTGTGAGACCGTCACCTGGGAGAGGTGTGTGTGATACCGTGACCTGGGCAAGGTGTGTGAGTGACCGTGACCTGGGAGAGGCGTGTGTGAGACCATCACCTTGGAGAGGTGTGTGTGATACAGTGACCTGGGAGAGGTGTGTGTAACAGTGACCTGGGAGAGGTGTGTGAGTGACCGTGACCTGGGAGAGGTGTGTGTAACAGTGACCTGGGAGAGGTGTGTGAGTGACCGTTACATGGGAGAGGTGTGTGTAACCATGACCTGGGAGAGGAGTGTGAGACTGTGACCTGGGAGAGGTGTGTGTGTAACCATGACCTGGGAGAGGTGTGTGTGAGACCGTGACCTGGGAGAGGCTTTTGTGACCAGGACCTGGGAGAGGAGTGAGTGACTATGACCTGGGAGAGGCTTTTGTGACCATGACCTGGGAGAGGTGTGACAATGATTGTGACCTAGGAGGGGTGTGTGATTGACCGTGAGCTGCGAGAGGTGTGTGAGTGACGATGACCTGGGGGAGGTGTGTGTGAGACCGTGACCTGGGTGAGGTGTGTGAGTGACCGTGACCTGGGGGAGGTGGGAGTGAGACCGTGACCTGGGAGAGGTGTGTGAGTGACCGTGACTTGGGAGAGGAGTGTGTGGGACAGTGACCTGTAGAGGTGTGTGTAACCATGACCTGGGAGAGGTGTATGAGGCCTTGAACTGGGAGAGGAGTGAGTGACTATGACCTGGGAGAGGTGTGACAGTGATTGTGACCTAGCAGGAGTGTGTGAGTGACCGTGACCTGGGAGAGGTGTGTGAGACCGTGATCTTGGAGAGGTGTCTGAGACCGTGATCTGGGAGTGATGTGTGAGACCGTGACCTGGGAGAGGTGTGTGAATGACAGGTACCTGGGCGAGGTGTGTGAGTGACCATGACCTGGGAGAGCAGTGTGTGTAACCGTGACCGGAAGAGCTGTGTGTGAGACCGTGACCTGGGCAAGGTGTGTGAGTGACCGTGACCTGGGAGAGGTGTGTGTGAGACCGTCACCTGGGAGAGGTGTGTGTGATACCGTGACCTGGGAGAGGTGTGTGAGTGACCGTGATCTGGGAGAGGCGTGTGTGAGACCGTCACCTGGGAGAGGTGTGTGTGATACCGTGACCTGGGAGAGGTGTGTGTAACAGTGACCTGGGAGAGGTGTGTGAGTGACCGTGACCTGGGAGAGGTGTGTGTAACCGTGACCTTGGAGAGGTGTGTGAGCCCGTGACCTGGGAGATGTGTGTGAGCCCGTGACCTGGGAGAGGTGTGTGAGTGAACATGACCTGGGAGAGGTGTGTGAGTGACCTTGACCTGGGAGAGGTGTGTGTGAGACCGTCACCTGGGAGAGGTGTGTGTGATACCGTGACCTGGGAGAGGTGTGTGTAACAGTGACCTGGGAGAGGTGTGTGAGTGACCGTTACCTGGGAGAAGTGTGTGTGTAACCATGACCTGGGAGAGGAGTGTGAGACCGTGACCTGGGAGAGGTGTGTGTGTGTAACCATGACCTGGGAGAGGTGTGTGTGAGATCGTGACCTGGGAGAGGCTTTTGTGACCAGGACCTGGGAGAGGAGTGAGTGACTATGACCTGGGAGAGGCTTCTGTGACCATGACCTGGGAGAGGTGTGACAATGATTGTGACCTAGGAGGGGTGTGTGATTGACCGTCAGCTGCGAGAGGTGTGTGTGTGACGATGACCAGGGGGAGGTGTGTGTGAGATCGTGACCTGGGTGAGGTGTGTGAGTGACCGTGACCTGGGGGAGGTGTGAGTGAGACCGTGACCTGGGAGAGGTGTGTGTGTGACCGTGACTTGGGAGAGGAGTGTGTGGGACAGTGACCTGTAGAGGTGTGTGTAACCATGACCTGGGAGAGGTGTATGAGGCCTTGACCTGGGAGAGGAGTGAGTGACTATGACCTGGGAGAGGTGTGACAGTGATTGTGACCTTGCAGGTGTGTGTGAGTGAGCATGAACTGGGAGTGATGTGTGAGACCGCGACCTGGGAGAGGTGTGTGAATGACAGGTACCTGGGCGAGGTGTGTGAGACCGTGACCTGGGAGGGCTGTGTGTAACCATGACCTGGGAGAGCTGTGTGAGTGACCGGTACCTGGGAGAGCAGTGTGTGTAACCGTGACCGGAAGAGATGTGTGTGAGACCCTGACCTGGGCAAGGTGTGTGAGTGACCGTGACCTGGGAGAGGAGTGTGTGAGACCGTCACCTGGGAGAGGTGTGTGTGATACCGTGACCTGGGCAAGGTGTGTGAGTGACCGTGACCCGGGAGAGGCGTGTGTGAGACCATCACCTTGGAGAGGTGTGTGTGATACCGTGACCTGGGAGAGGTGTGTGTAACAGCGACCTGGGAGAGGTGTGTGAGTGACCGTGACCTGGGAGAGGTGTGTGTAACAGTGACCTGGGAGAGGTGTGTGAGTGACCGTTACCTGGGAGAGGTGTGTGTGTAACCATGACCTGGGAGTGGAGTGTGACTGACAGTGACCTGGGAGAGGTGTTTGAGACCGTGACCTGGGAGAGGTGTGTGAGACCGTGACCTGGGAGAGGTGTGTGAGACTTTGACCTGGGAGCGCTGTGTGAGACCGTGACCTGGGAGAGGCATTTGTGACCATGACCTGGGAGAGGAGTGAGTGACCATGACCTGGGAGAAGTGTGAGAGTGACCGTGACCTGGGAGAGGTGTTTGAGTGACCGTGACCTAGGAGAGGAGTGTGTGGGACAGTGACCTGGGAGAGTTGTGTGTAACCATGACCTGGGAGAGGTGTATGAGACCTTTAACTGGGAGAGGAGTGAGTGACTATGACCTGGGAGAGGTGTGACAGTGATTGTGAGCTAGCAGGTGTGTGTGAGTGACCGTGACCTGGGAGAGGTGTGTGAGACCGTGATCTTGGAGAGGTGTCTGAGACCGTGATCTGGGAGTGGTGTGTGAGACCGTGACCTGGGAGAGGTGTGTGTGAGACCGTGACCTGGACAAGGTGTGTGAGTGACTGTGACCTGGGAGAGGCGTGTGTGAGACCGTCACCTGGGAGAGGTGTGTGTGATACCATGACCTGGGAGAGGTGTGTGTAACAGTGACCTGGGAGAGGTGTGTGAGTCACCGTGACCTGGGAGAGGTGTGTGTAACCGTGACCTGGGAGAGGTGTGTGAGCCCGTGACCTGGGAGAGGTGTGTGTGTTCGTGACCTTGGAGAGGTGTGTGAGTGACCATGACCTGGGAGATGTGTGTGAGACCGGGATCTGGGAGAGGTTTGTGTAACCATGACCTGGGAGAGGTGTGTGAGTGACCTTGACCTGGGAGAGGTGTGTGTGTAACCATGACCTGGGAGAGGTGTGTGTGAGACCGTGACCTGGGAGAGGCTTTTGTGACCAGGACCTGGGAGAGGAGTGAGTGACTATGACCTGGGAGAGGCTTTTGTGACCATGACCTGGGAGAGGTGTGACAATGATTGTGACCTAGGAGGGGTGTGTGATTGACCGTGAGCTGCGAGAGGTGTGTGAGTGACGATGACCTGGGGGAGGTGTGTGTGAGACCGTGACCTGGGTGAGGTGTGTGAGTGACCGTGACCTGGGGGAGGTGTGAGTGAGACCGTGACCTGGGAGAGGTGTGTGAGTGACCGTGACTTGGGAGAGGAGTGTGTGGGACAGTGACCTGTAGAGGTGTGTGTAACCATGACCTGGGAGAGGTGTATGAGGCCTTGAACTGGGAGAGGAGTGAGTGACTATGACCTGGGAGAGGTGTGACAGTGATTGTGACCTAGCAGGAGTGTGTGAGTGACCGTGACCTGGGAGAGGTGTGTGAGACCGTGATCTTGGAGAGGTGTCTGAGACCGTGATCTGGGAGTGATGTGTGAGACCGTGACCTGGGAGAGGTGTGTGAATGACAGGTACCTGGGCGAGGTGTGTGAGTGACCATGACCTGGGAGAGCAGTGTGTGTAACCGTGACCGGAAGAGCTGTGTGTGAGACCGTGACCTGGGCAAGGTGTGTGAGTGACCGTGACCTGGGAGAGGTGTGTGTGAGACCGTCACCTGGGAGAGGTGTGTGTGATACCGTGACCTGGGAGAGGTGTGTGAGTGACCGTGATCTGGGAGAGGCGTGTGTGAGACCGTCACCTGGGAGAGGTGTGTGTGATACCGTGACCTGGGAGAGGTGTGTGTAACAGTGACCTGGGAGAGGTGTGTGAGTGACCGTGACCTGGGAGAGGTGTGTGTAACCGTGACCTTGGAGAGGTGTGTGAGCCCGTGACCTGGGAGATGTGTGTGAGCCCGTGACCTGGGAGAGGTGTGTGAGCCCGTGACCTGGGAGAGGTGTGTGAGTGAACATGACCTGGGAGAGGTGTGTGAGTGACCTTGACCTGGGAGAGGTGTGTGTGAGACCGTCACCTGGGAGAGGTGTGTGTGATACCGTGACCTGGGAGAGGTGTGTGTAACAGTGACCTGGGAGAGGTGTGTGAGTGACCGTTACCTGGGAGAAGTGTGTGTGTAACCATGACCTGGGAGAGGAGTGTGAGACCGTGACCTGGGAGAGGTGTGTGTGTGTAACCATGACCTGGGAGAGGTGTGTGTGAGATCGTGACCTGGGAGAGGCTTTTGTGACCAGGACCTGGGAGAGGAGTGAGTGACTATGACCTGGGAGAGGCTTCTGTGACCATGACCTGGGAGAGGTGTGACAATGATTGTGACCTAGGAGGGGTGTGTGATTGACCGTCAGCTGCGAGAGGTGTGTGTGTGACGATGACCAGGGGGAGGTGTGTGTGAGATCGTGACCTGGGTGAGGTGTGTGAGTGACCGTGACCTGGGGGAGGTGTGAGTGAGACCGTGACCTGGGAGAGGTGTGTGTGTGACCGTGACTTGGGAGAGGAGTGTGTGGGACAGTGACCTGTAGAGGTGTGTGTAACCATGACCTGGGAGAGGTGTATGAGGCCTTGACCTGGGAGAGGAGTGAGTGACTATGACCTGGGAGAGGTGTGACAGTGATTGTGACCTTGCAGGTGTGTGTGAGTGAGCATGAACTGGGAGTGATGTGTGAGACCGCGACCTGGGAGAGGTGTGTGAATGACAGGTACCTGGGCGAGGTGTGTGAGACCGTGACCTGGGAGGGCTGTGTGTAACCATGACCTGGGAGAGCTGTGTGAGTGACCGGTACCTGGGAGAGCAGTGTGTGTAACCGTGACCGGAAGAGATGTGTGTGAGACCCTGACCTGGGCAAGGTGTGTGAGTGACCGTGACCTGGGAGAGGAGTGTGTGAGACCGTCACCTGGGAGAGGTGTGTGTGATACCGTGACCTGGGCAAGGTGTGTGAGTGACCGTGACCCGGGAGAGGCGTGTGTGAGACCATCACCTTGGAGAGGTGTGTGTGATACCGTGACCTGGGAGAGGTGTGTGTAACAGCGACCTGGGAGAGGTGTGTGAGTGACCGTTACCTGGGAGAGGTGTGTGTGTAACCATGACCTGGGAGTGGAGTGTGACTGACAGTGACCTGGGAGAGGTGTTTGAGACCGTGACCTGGGAGAGGTGTGTGAGACCGTGACCTGGGAGAGGTGTGTGAGACTTTGACCTGGGAGCGCTGTGTGAGACCGTGACCTGGGAGAGGCATTTGTGACCATGACCTGGGAGAGGAGTGAGTGACCATGACCTGGGAGAAGTGTGAGAGTGACCGTGACCTGGGAGAGGTGTTTGAGTGACCGTGACCTAGGAGAGGAGTGTGTGGGACAGTGACCTGGGAGAGTTGTGTGTAACCATGACCTGGGAGAGGTGTATGAGACCTTTAACTGGGAGAGGAGTGAGTGACTATGACCTGGGAGAGGTGTGACAGTGATTGTGAGCTAGCAGGTGTGTGTGAGTGACCGTGACCAGGGAGAGGTGTGTGAGACCGTGATCTTGGAGAGGTGTCTGAGACCGTGATCTGGGAGTGGTGTGTGAGACCGTGACCTGGGAGAGGTGTGTGTGAGACCGTGACCTGGGCAAGGTGTGTGAGTGACCGTGACCTGGGAGAGGCGTGTGTGAGACCGTCACCTGGGAGAGGTGTGTGTGATACCATGACCTGGGAGAGGTGTGTGTAACAGTGACCTGGGAGAGGTGTGTGAGTCACCGTGACCTGGGAGAGGAGTGAGTGACTATGACCTGGGAGAGGCTTTTGTGACCATGACCTGGGAGAGGTGTGACAATGATTGTGACCTAGGAGGGGTGTGTGATTGACCGTGAGCTGCGAGAGGTGTGTGAGTGACGATGACCTGGGGGAGGTGTGTGTGAGACCGTGACCTGGGTGAGGTGTGTGAGTGACCGTGACCTGGGGGAGGTGTGAGTGAGACCGTGACCTGTAGAGGTGTGTGTAACCATGACCTGGGAGAGGTGTATGAGGCCTTGAACTGGGAGAGGAGTGAGTGACTATGACCTGGGAGAGGTGTGACAGTGATTGTGACCTAGCAGGAGTGTGTGAGTGACCGTGACCTGGGAGAGGTGTGTGAGACCGTGATCTTGGAGAGGTGTCTGAGACCGTGATCTGGGAGTGATGTGTGAGACCGTGACCTGGGAGAGGTGTGTGAATGACAGGTACCTGGGCGAGGTGTGTGAGTGACCATGACCTGGGAGAGCAGTGTGTGTAACCGTGACCGGAAGAGCTGTGTGTGAGACCGTGACCTGGGCAAGGTGTGTGAGTGACCGTGACCTGGGAGAGGTGTGTGTGAGACCGTCACCTGGGAGAGGTGTGTGTGATACCGTGACCTGGGAGAGGTGTGTGAGTGACCGTGATCTGGGAGAGGCGTGTGTGAGACCGTCACCTGGGAGAGGTGTGTGTGATACCGTGACCTGGGAGAGGTGTGTGTAACAGTGACCTGGGAGAGGTGTGTGAGTGACCGTGACCTGGGAGAGGTGTGTGTAACCGTGACCTTGGAGAGGTGTGTGAGCCCGTGACCTTTGAGATGTGTGTGAGCCCGTGACCTGGGAGAGGTGTGTGAGTGAACATGACCTGGGAGAGGTGTGTGAGTGACCTTGACCTGGGAGAGGTGTGTGTGAGACCGTCACCTGGGAGAGGTGTGTGTGATACCGTGACCTGGGAGAGGTGTGTGTAACAGTGACCTGGGAGAGGTGTGTGAGTGACCGTTACCTGGGAGAAGTGTGTGTGTAACCATGACCTGGGAGAGGAGTGTGAGACCGTGACCTGGGAGAGGTGTGTGTGTGTAACCATGACCTGGGAGAGGTGTGTGTGAGATCGTGACCTGGGAGAGGCTTTTGTGACCAGGACCTGGGAGAGGAGTGAGTGACTATGACCTGGGAGAGGCTTCTGTGACCATGACCTGGGAGAGGTGTGACAATGATTGTGACCTAGGAGGGGTGTGTGATTGACCGTCAGCTGCGAGAGGTGTGTGTGTGACGATGACCAGGGGGAGGTGTGTGTGAGATCGTGACCTGGGTGAGGTGTGTGAGTGACCGTGACCTGGGGGAGGTGTGAGTGAGACCGTGACCTGGGAGAGGTGTGTGTGTGACCGTGACTTGGGAGAGGAGTGTGTGGGACAGTGACCTGTAGAGGTGTGTGTAACCATGACCTGGGAGAGGTGTATGAGGCCTTGACCTGGGAGAGGAGTGAGTGACTATGACCTGGGAGAGGTGTGACAGTGATTGTGACCTTGCAGGTGTGTGTGAGTGAGCATGAACTGGGAGTGATGTGTGAGACCGCGACCTGGGAGAGGTGTGTGAATGACAGGTACCTGGGCGAGGTGTGTGAGACCGTGACCTGGGAGGGCTGTGTGTAACCATGACCTGGGAGAGCTGTGTGAGTGACCGGTACCTGGGAGAGCAGTGTGTGTAACCGTGACCGGAAGAGATGTGTGTGAGACCGTGACCTGGGCAAGGTGTGTGAGTGACCGTGACCTGGGAGAGGAGTGTGTGAGACCGTCACCTGGGAGAGGTGTGTGTGATACCGTGACCTGGGCAAGGTGTGTGAGTGACCGTGACCCGGGAGAGGCGTGTGTGAGACCATCACCTTGGAGAGGTGTGTGTGATACCGTGACCTGGGAGAGGTGTGTGGAACAGCGACCTGGGAGAGGTGTGTGAGTGACCGTGACCTGGGAGAGGTGTGTGTAACAGTGACCTGGGAGAGGTGTGTGAGTGACCGTTACCTGGGAGAGGTGTGTGTGTAACCATGACCTGGGAGTGGAGTGTGACTGACAGTGACCTGGGAGAGGTGTTTGAGACCGTGACCTGGGAGAGGTGTGTGAGACCGTGACCTGGGAGAGGTGTGTGAGACTTTGACCTGGGAGCGCTGTGTGAGACCGTGACCTGGGAGAGGCATTTGTGACCATGACCTGGGAGAGGAGTGAGTGACCATGACCTGGGAGAAGTGTGAGAGTGACCGTGACCTGGGAGAGGTGTTTGAGTGACCGTGACCTAGGAGAGGAGTGTGTGGGACAGTGACCTGGGAGAGTTGTGTGTAACCATGACCTGGGAGAGGTGTATGAGACCTTTAACTGGGAGAGGAGTGAGTGACTATGACCTGGGAGAGGTGTGACAGTGATTGTGAGCTAGCAGGTGTGTGTGAGTGACCGTGACCTGGGAGAGGTGTGTGAGACCGTGATCTTGGAGAGGTGTCTGAGACCGTGATCTGGGAGTGGTGTGTGAGACCGTGACCTGGGAGAGGTGTGTGTGAGACCGTGACCTGGGCAAGGTGTGTGAGTGACCGTGACCTGGGAGAGGCGTGTGTGAGACCGTCACCTGGGAGAGGTGTGTGTGATACCATGACCTGGGAGAGGTGTGTGTAACAGTGACCTGGGAGAGGTGTGTGAGTCACCGTGACCTGGGAGAGGTGTGTGTAACCGTGACCTGGGAGAGGTGTGTGAGCCCGTGACCTGGGAGAGGTGTGTGTGTTCGTGACCTTGGAGAGGTGTGTGAGTGACCATGACCTGGGAGATGTGTGTGAGACCGGGATCTGGGAGAGGTTTGTGTAACCATGACCTGGGAGAGGTGTGTGAGTGACCTTGACCTGGGAGAGGTGTGTGTGTAACCATGACCTGGGAGAGGAGTGTGAGACCGTGACCTGGGAGAGGTGTGTGTGTAACCATGACCTGGGAGAGGTGTGTGTGAGACCGTGACCTGGGAGAGGCTTTTGTGTCCAGGACCTGGGAGAGGAGTGAGTGACTATGACCTGGGAGAGGCTTTTGTGACCATGACCTGGGAGAGGTGTGACAATGATTGTGACCTAGGAGGGGTGTGTGATTGACCGTGAGCTGCGAGAGGTGTGTTAGTGACGATGACCTGGGAGAGGTGTGAGTGAGACCGTGACCTGGGAGAGGTGTGTGAGTGACCGTGACTTGGGAGAGGAGTGTGTGGGACAGTGACCTGGAGAGGTGTGTGTAACCATGACCTGGGAGAGGTTTATGAGGCCTTGACCTGGGAGAGGAGTGAGTGACTATGACCTGGGAGAGGTGTGACAGTGATTGTGACCTAGCAGGTGTGTGTGAGTGACCGTGAACTGGGAGTGATGTGTGAGACCGCGACCTGGGAGAGTTGTGTGAGTGACCGGTACCTGGGAGAGCAGTATGTGTAACCGTGACCGGAGGAGATGTGTGTGAGACCCTGACCTGGGCAAGGTGTGTGAGTGACCGTGACCTGGGAAAGGTGTGTGTGAGACCGTCACCTGGGAGAGGTGTGTGTGATACCGTGACCTGGGAGAGGTGTGTGTAACAGCGACCTGGGAGAGGTGTGTGAGTGACCATGACCTGGGAGAGGTGTGTGTAACCGTGACCTGGGAGAGGTGTGTGAGCCCGTGACCTGGGAGAGGTGTGTGAGTGACCATGACCTGGGAGATGTGTGTGAGACCGGGATCTGGGAGAGGTTTGTGTAACCATGACCTGGGAGAGGTGTGTGAGTGACCTTGACCTGGGAGAGGTGTGTGTGAGACCGTTACCTGGGAGAGGTGTGTGTGATACCGTGACCTGGCAGAGGTGTGTATAACAGTGACCTGGGAGAGGTGTGTGAGTGACCGTTACCTGGGAGAGGTGTGTGTGTAACCATGACCTGGGAGAGGTGTGTGTGAGACCGTGACCTGGGAGAGGCTTTTGTGACCAGGACCTGGGAGATGAGTGAGTGACTAATACCTGGGAGCGGGTTTTGTGACCATGACCTGGGAGAGGTGTGACAATGATTGTGACCTAGGAGGGGTGTGTGATTGACCGTGAGCTGCGACAGGTGTGTGAGTGACGATGACCTGGGGGAGGTGTGTGTGAGACCGTGACCTGGGTGAGGTGTGTGAGTGACCGTGACCTGGGGGAGGTGTGAATGAGACCGTGACCTGGGAGAGGTGTGTGAGTGACCGTGACTTGGGAGAGGAGTGTGTGGGACAGTGACCTGTAGAGGTGTGTGTAACCATGACCTGGGAGAGGTGTATGAGGCCTTGACCTGGGAGAGGAGTGAGTGACTATGACCTGGGAGAGGTGTGACAGTGATTGTGAGCTGGCAGGTGTGTGTGAGTGACCGTGACCTGGGAGAGGTGTGTGAGACCGTGATCTTGGAGAGGTGTCTGAGACCGTGATCTGGGAGTGGTGTGTGAGACCGTGACCTGGGAGAGGTGTGTGTGAGACCGTGACCTGGGCAAGGTGTGTGAGTGACCGTGACCTGGGAGAGGCGTGTGTGAGACCGTCACCTGGGAGAGGTGTGTGTGATACCATGACCTGGGAGAGGTGTGTGTAACCGTGACCTGGGAGAGGTGTGTGAGTCACCGTGACCTGGGAGAGGTGTGTGTAACCGTGACCTGGGAGAGGTGTGTGAGCCCGTGACCTGGGAGAGGTGTGTGTGTTCGTGACCTTGGAGAGGTGTGTGAGTGACCATGACCTGGGAGATGTGTGTGAGACCGGGATCTGGGAGAGGTTTGTGTAACCATGACCTGGGAGAGGTGTGTGAGTGACCTTGACCTGGGAGAGGTGTGTGTGTAACCATGACCTGGGAGAGGAGTGTGAGACCGTGACCTGGGAGAGGTGTGTGTGTAACCATGACCTGGGAGAGGTGTGTGTGAGACCGTGACCTGGGAGAGGCTTTTGTGTCCAGGACCTGGGAGAGGAGTGAGTGACTATGACCTGGGAGAGGCTTTTGTGACCATGACCTGGGAGAGGTGTGACAATGATTGTGACCTAGGAGGGGTGTGTGATTGACCGTGAGCTGCGAGAGGTGTGTTAGTGACGATGACCTGGGAGAGGTGTGAGTGAGACCGTGACCTGGGAGAGGTGTGTGAGTGACCGTGACTTGGGAGAGGAGTGTGTGGGACAGTGACCTGGAGAGGTGTGTGTAACCATGACCTGGGAGAGGTGTATGAGGCCTTGACCTGGGAGAGGAGTGAGTGACTATGACCTGGGAGAGGTGTGACAGTGATTGTGACCTAGCAGGTGTGTGTGAGTGACCGTGAACTGGGAGTGATGTGTGAGACCGCGACCTGGGAGAGGTGTGTGAATGACAGGTACCTGGGCGAGGTGTGTGAGTCCGTGACCTGGGAGGGCTGTGTGTAACCATGACCTGGGAGAGTTGTGTGAGTGACCGGTACCTGGGAGAGCAGTATGTGTAACCGTGACCGGAAGAGATGTGTGTGAGACCCTGACCTGGGCAAGGTGTGTGAGTGACCGTGACCTGGGAAAGGTGTGTGTGAGACCGTCACCTGGGAGAGGTGTGTGTGATACCGTGACCTGGGAGAGGTTTGTGTAACAGCGACCTGGGAGAGGTGTGTGAGTGACCGTGACCTGGGAGAGGTGTGTGTAACCGTGACCTGGGAGAGGTGTGTGAGCCCGTGACCTGGGAGAGGTGTGTGAGTGACCATGACCTGGGAGATGTGTGTGAGACCGGGATCTGGGAGAGGTTTGTGTAACCATGACCTGGGAGAGGTGTGTGAGTGACCTTGACCTGGGAGAGGTGTGTGTGAGACCGTTACCTGGGAGAGGTGTGTGTGATACCGTGACCTGGCAGAGGTGTGTATAACAGTGACCTGGGAGAGGTGTGTGAGTGACCGTTACCTGGGAGAGGTGTGTGTGTAACCATGACCTGGGAGAGGAGTGTGAGACCGTGACCTGGGAGAAGTGTGTGTGTAACCATGACCTGGGAGAGGTGTGTGTGAGACCGTGACCTGGGAGAGGCTTTTGTGACCAGGACCTGGGAGATGAGTGAGTGACTAATACCTGGGAGAGGGTTTTGTGACCATGACCTGGGAGAGGTGTGACAATGATTGTGACCTAGGAGGGGTGTGTGATTGACCGTGAGCTGCGAGAGGTGTGTGAGTGACGATGACCTGGGGGAGGTGTGTGTAACCGTGACCTAGGAATGGTGTGTGAGTGACCATGACCTAGGAGAGGTGTGTGAGTGACCATGACCTGGGAGAGGTGTGTGTAACCATGACCTCAGAGAGGTGTGTGTAACCATTACCTGGGAGAGGTGTGTGAGACTGTGACCTGGGAGAGGTGTGTGAGTGACCGTGAGCTGGGAGAGGTGTGTGTGAGACTGTGACCTGTGAGAGGTGTGTGTGAAACCGTGACCTGGGAGAGGCGTGTGTAACCGTGACCTGGGAGAGGTGTGTGAGTGACCATGACCTGGGAGAGGTGTGTGAGTGACCGTCAGCTGGGTGAGGTGTGTGTGTAACCATGACCTGGGAGAGATGTGTGAGTGACCATGACCTGGGAGGAGTGTGTGTGAGACCGTGACCTGGGAGAGACTTTTGTGACCATAACCTGGGAGAGGTGTGTGTGTAACCGTGACCTGGGAGAGGTGTGTGAGTGACCGTGACGTGGGAGAGGTGTGTGTGAGACCGTGACATGGGAGAGGTGTGTGTGAGACCGTGACCTGGGAGACGTGTATGTAACCGTGACCTAGGAGTGGTGTGTGAGTGACCATGACCTGGGAGTGGTTTGTGTAACCATGACCTCAGAGAGGTGTGTGTAACCATTACCTTGGAGAGGTGTGTGAGACTGTGACCTGGGAGAGGTGTGTGAGTGACCATGACCTGGGAGAGGTGTGTGTAACCATGACCTGGGAGAGGTGTGTGAGACCGTGACCTGGGAGAGGTGTGTGTGAGACCGTGACCTGGGAGAGGAATGAGTGACCATGACCTTGGAGAAGTGCGTCAGTGACCGTGACCTGGGAGAGGTTTGTGAGTGACCATGAATTGGGAGAGGTGTGTGAGACCGTGACCTGTGACCTGGGAGTGGTGTGTGAGTCCGTGAGCTGGGAGAGGTGTGTGAATGACCGGTACCTGGGAGAGGTGTGTGTGAGTGACCGTGACCTGCGAGAGGTGTGTGAGACCGTGATCTGGGAGTAGTGTGTGAGACCGTGACCTGGGAGAGGGGTGAGTGACCGTGACCTCAGAGAGTCTTTTGTGACCGTGACCATGACCTGGGAGTGGTGTGACAGTGATTGTGACCTAAGAGGGGTGTGGTAGTGACCGTGACCTGGAGAGCTCTACAAATTGAGTCCAATAATAGGGGTAGTTTTCAGTCAATGACCACAGTGTAAAGGCATCTGGAATCGGAGGACATAGGTTCAGGCTTTGGGGTAATAGATCTAAATGGGAATATGAGTGCAATTGGTCTTCCCACCGAGATGGGGTAGGGGTGGCAGAGACTCTCACAACACTACAGAATTACACAGGCCAGCATTGGAATGGCTGGGTCTGCGATTTATCAGACACAGTACAGTGACATGGGATTTGCATATGTGGGCCAGTATAGGCTCGATGGGCAAAGAGCCTGCCTCTGTACTGTACCTCTCTACAGCAGTACATTATTGGTGAGGTGGTGTGGAGGTCATAAGACTACAAGACGTACGAGCAGAATTAAGCCATTCAGACCATCAAGTCTACACCACCATTCCATCATGGCTGATCCCGGATCCCACTCAATCCCATACACCTACCTTTTTGCCATATCCTTTGATCGTTGGAAAACTATCAACTTCCACCTTAAATATACCCATATGGGCTTGACTTTCACTGCAATCTGTGGTAAAGCTTTCCAGAGATTCACTATGCTCTGGCTAAAAAAGTTCTTTCCTAACTCTGCTCTAAAATGTTGCCCCCTCAATTTTGAGGTTGTTTCCTGTTGTTCTGGATACCCCAACAGAGAAACATCCTCTCGACATCCATCTAATCTATTCCTTTCAACCTTCGGTAGGTTGCAATGAGATCCCCATGCATTTTTCTAAATTACAGTGAGTACAGGCCCAAAGCTGCCAAACACTCCTCATGTGTTAATTCTTCATTCCCAGAATCATCCTCATGAACCTCCTCTGGAGCCTCTCCAATGACAGCACATCCTTTATGAGATATGGGGGGAGGGGGGCAAAACTCTTGACAATACTCCAAGTGTGGCCTGATTAGTGTCTTAGAAAGGCTCAACATTATCTCCTTGCTTTTATATTCTGTTCCCCTTGAAATAAATGCCAACATTGCATTTACCTTCTTTACCACGGGCTCAACCTGTAAATTAACCTTCTGGGAGTTTTGCATGAGGACTCCTAAGTCCCTCTGCACCTCTGATGTTTGAACCTTCTCCTCATTTAGATAATAGTTGCACTATTGTTCCTCTCAGCAAGATGCATTATCATACATTTCTCAACACTGCATTACATCTGCCACCTCTTTGCCCATTCTTCCAATTTGTCTAAGTTCTACTGCAATCACATTACTTCCTCAGCACTTCCTACCCCTTCACTTACCTTCATTTCAGCCACAAACAGTGGCACAAAGCCATTAGATCCATTATCAAAATAATTGGCAAACAATGTGAAAATTAGTGGTCCCTGTACTGACCCCTGAGGAACACCACTAGTCACTGGCAGCCAACCAGAAAAGGCCCTTTTTATTCCTACTTACTGCCTCCTGCCTGTCACCCATTCCGCTATCCATGCCAGTATCTTTCCTGAAATGCCATAGCATTTCTGGTTGCCTCACTATAGGAAGGATGTGGAAGCATTGGAAAGGGTACAGAGGAGATTTACCAGGATGCTGCCTGATTTAGAGAGTATGCATTATGATCAGAGATTAAGGGAGCTAGGGCTTTACTCTTTGGAGAGAAGGAGGATGAGAGGAGACATGATAGAGGTGTACAAGATAATAAGAGGAATAGATAAAGTGGATAGCCAGCGCCTCTTCCCCAGGGCACCACTGCTCAATACAAGAGGACATGACTTTAAGGTAAGGGGTGGGAAGTTCAAGGGGGATATTAGAGGAAGGTTTTTTACTCAGAGAGTGGTTGGTGCCTGAGTCAGTGGTGGAGACAGATACACTAGATACACTAGTGAAGTTTAAGAGACTACTAGACAGGTATATGGAGGAATCTAAGGTGGGGGCTTATATGGGAGGCAGGGTTTGAGGGTTGGCACAACGTTGTGGGCCAAAGGGCCTGCACTATGCTGTACTATTCTATGTTCTATGTTCTATTTTATCCTGTTTAGCAGCCTTATATGTTATCAAATATCTTCTGAAAATCCACATAAATGACATCAACTGCCTCTCCTTTGTCCACCCAGCTTGTTACTTCCTGACAGATTTGTCAAGCAAGATTTCCCCTCATACAAACCATGCTGACTTTGACTAATTTTATCAACAGTCTCTAAGTACCTCAAAACCTCATCCTTAGTAATAGACTCCAACACTTTCCCAACCACGGAGGTTAGTCTAACTAGCACATAATTTCATTTCTTTTGCTTCCTCCCTTCTTAAAGAGTGGAGTGACATTTGCAATCTTCTGATCCTCTGAGACCATGCCAGAATCAAGTGATTCTTGAAAGATCATGATCAATGCATCCGTTATCTCTTCAGCAACCTCTGTGAGGACACTGGGATGTAGTCCATCGGGTCCAGGTGACTTATCCACCTTAAGACCTTTGAGTTTTCCTAGCATTTTTCCCTTTGTAATAGCAATGGCACTCACTCCTGCTCCCTGACACTCAAGGACCTGCTAGTGTCTTCCACAGTGAAGATTGATGCAAAGTACCCAATAAGTTCATCTGTCATTTCTTTTACTCTTTATATAACTGAAAAAAGCTTTTGGTATCCTGCTTTATATTATAAGCTAGTCTTCCCTCATAATTCATTTCTTTTTCCTTTATAGGTTTTTTAGTTGCCTTTTGTTGTATTTTAAAATCTTCCCAATCATTCAACTTCCACTCACTTTTGTTACCTTTGTTACTTTTTTGCCCTTTCCTGGGGACATATCTATCCTGCGCCTTGTGAAATATTCCCAGAAACACCAGACATCTCTGCTTTGCCATCATCCCTGCCAGTACCCTCCTCCAATCCACCTGGTAAAGCTCCTCTCTCATGCCTCTGCAATTCCCTTTATTCGATTGTGACATTGATACATGCTTCTCCCTCTCAAATTGCAGTATGAATTCAATCATATAATGATCACAGAGGGACTGGAGTCACTGCAGCGGATGTCAGTGACTGGTGTCTGACAGAACACAGACTCTCACTGGGTCCTGGGTGTACAAGAGGTGTTGGATGGTTAGCACAGTGGTGATGGGCCAAAGGGGTCTCTGACACTTAGACTCTTTGTTTTAAATTGTGTTTTAAATCAATTGTGTTAGGAATAATTCAGCTGTTGAACTCCAAGAAATATTGAACAACATCAAGTTCAAATGGTGTGGTGTTGAAAAATCCTTATCCAGCTGAGTTTTCCACAAAATGTTTAATAACATTTACAAGATATAGTCTTGAACCATTCAAAATACTGTGTGCATTACAGATATACTTCCAGACGAGGGGGAATGGGGACTACGATGGAAGGAACAAGGAGGAAAGAGTTGTGTTGGGATTGAGAGGGATAATGAATTAGCCATGATGAAATGGCAAAGCACACTCGAAGGGCCAAATTCCTCCTGTATCATTTTGGTCGTCTTCTGCCCTGAGCCACGGGTAACCACTGCCACCTGCCGTATACTCACAGAACTGCAGGCTAGTTTAGCATTCGCCCCAGGGGCATCTCATTCACCCCCTCCCACCCCAGCAGGGTTGTGTCAGTGACAGAACCACTGAGTGGGGAGGGGTGTTAGTGTTGGAGGGGTCACGGAGATGGGAAGTGGCATAGGGGTCGGAGGAGGGACGGGTTACAGAGACAGGGTGGAGGGACGGAGAGTCCCAGAGAAGGGTGTGGGGAGGGGGGGGGTGCGGTGTGGAGGTGTAGATTCCAGAGGCGTTCACAGAGACAGGGAGGCGTGTAGGGGCCGGAAGGGTTACAGAGACAGGGGGGAATGTTGGGACCTGAGGGGGATACAAAGACAGGGTGGGGGTAGTTAATGAATGGAAGTGTGTAGTATCATGACCCCGTGTCGGAGAGGTGACACTGGTTGGGTGGGCCCATGGCTGTTGTGTGTCCAGCCAGAGTGAGTCAGGAACACAGGCAGTGTTTGGGAGACGTTGTGGTTTACACTTTGTGAACAAGGAATCCAGTGAGCGAGGGGTCTGGAGCCCTTCCTTCAGCAGTGGCTGCTCTCCAGCCAGTGATCCAGCGATGCAGAGACCCGATACGCCAGAGACCAGGGGCCGGTGGATCCTGTGATTCCTCTCTTGTCCAGTGCCACATCCAGCCAATGGTGTATTCATTCGGTGGACCCCCCCCCCCACCCCCCGGGGTGCAGGGAGGGGTAAGCGGTAGCGATCACGGGAGTCCATGATGCAGCCCAGAATCAGGAGGACTGGGGTCTGTGGCTCGGCACGAACTCCGAAAGGATGATGCGCGCTAGCTGCATGTTGTTGCTGGAGATGGACAGCGCCTTGTGGATCTCTTCAAGTGGGAATCCCTCCCTCTGCAGCGTGGCACAGGCCGCCGGATCGATTGGGGGGAGCTCCACTGGGTGACCTATCAGGAGCAGAGCAGACTGGAGTGGGGGCAGAGCAGAGAATTCGCCACCACCCCTCCAGCCCCACAATGACCCCGAACCCCACCATCCCCGCTGAACCTCATTCCCTCCTCTTCGCAATCCTAACCCTAATGAAACCCCCACACCCGCTGCTAACCCACAATCTACCCAGGACCCTCCCCTTCAACTTCCTTACACCAGTAATCAATTCCGATCCCTTCTCGCCGTCCAACAACTCCAATCTCCTCTTCCCACTCTCTGCAAATCTTATTGCCCACCCTCCCCCCATGCCAGGCACAGCCTGACCACCCACCTGGGGGGCATCTCGGCGACTGTGACAGTGAGGAGGCTCCACACGCAGTCTGGCCTGGCCTGTGGGCAGTGAGGACACAGTTAGGGGTGAGGGTCAGAGTCCCCGGTCATGAACACGGTGGGGGAGGGGGCAACAGGGTCATGTGAGATGCGAGGCACAGCAAGGAGGGAGGGACAGCAAATAGGGTGGTGTTGGTGGGAGGGATGAGGAGGGGATGGAGGGACTGATGAGGAGGGTTTTAAGAAGGCTGGTTGGTGTGTGTCTGTGTGAGGAGAGGACAGAGAGAGGGATGTGGAGGGTTTCAGGAAGGGTAGTGAGGGCAGTGTCAGTGGGAGGGATGAGGAGGGGACAGAGGGACAGGTGTGGAGGGTTTCAGGAAGGGTAGTGAGGGTGGTGTCAGTGGGAGGGATGAGGAGGGGACAGAGGGACAGGTGTGGAGGGTTTCAGGAAGGGTAGTGAAGGTGGTGTCAGTGGGAGGGATGAGGAGGGTCGGAGGGACAGGTGCGGAGGGTTTCAGGAAGGGTAGTGAGGGCAGTGTCAGTGGGAGGGTTGAGGAGGGGACAGAGGGATAGGTGTGGAGGGTTTCAGGAAGGGTAGTGAGGGCGGTGTCAGTGGGAGGGATGAGGAGGGTCGGAGGGACAGGTGTGGAGGGTTTCAGGAAGGGTGGTGAGGGCGGTGTCAGTGGGAGGGATGAGGAGGGGACGGAGGGATTGGTGTGGGGGGTTTCAGGAAGGGTAGTGAGGGTGGTGTCAGTGGGAGAGATGAGGAGGGTCGGAGGGACAGGTGTGGAGGGTTTCAGGAAGGGTAGTGAGGGTGGTTTCAGTGGGAGGGATGAGGAGGGGACGGAGGGATTGGTATGGAGGGTTTCAGGAAGGGTAGTGAGGGCAGTGTCAGTGGGAGGGATGAGGAGGGTCAGAGGGACAGATGTGGAGGGTTTCAGGAAGGGTAGTGAGGGCGGTGTCAGTGGGAGGGATGAGGAGAGGACAGAGGGACAGATGTGGAGGGTTTCAGGAAGGGTAGTGAGGGCGGTGTCAGTGGGAGGGATGAGGAGAGGACAGAGGGACAGATGTGGAGGGTTTCAGGAAGGGTAGTGAGGACAGTGTCAGTGGGAGGGATGAGGAGGGTTGGAGGGACAGGTGTGGAGGGTTTCAGGAAGGGTAGTGAGGGTGGTGTCAGTGGGAAGGATGAGGAGGAGACAGAGGGACAGGTGTGGAGGGTTTCAGGAAGGGTAGTGAGGGTGGTGTCAGTGGGAGGGATGAGGAGGGGACAGAGGGACAGGTGTGAAGGGTTTCAGGAAGGGTAGTGAGGGTGGTGTCAGTGGGAGGGATGAGGAGGGTCGGAGGGACAGGTGTGGAAGGTTTCAGGAAGGGTAGTGAGGGTGGTGTCAGTGGGAGGGATGAGGAGGGGATGGAGGGATTCGTGTGGAGGGTTTCAGGAAGGGTAGTGAGGGCAGTGTCACTGGGAGGGATGAGGAGGGGACGGAGGGATTGATGTGGAGGGTTTCAGGAAGGATAGTGAGGGTGGTGTCAGTGGGAGGGATGAGGAGGAGTGTCTCCTTGTTTTGGGGTGTGTGAGTTATCTGGGAGTGGGGGGGGTGGTGATGAAGAGGGTCTTAATGGGAGGGGTGACTGCAGGGCCGGTGGCAGGAGAGGGTGAAGTAGAGAAGAATGAGGTGGGGAGGCAGAGAGAACTTTTACCCTGTGAGCCTCCCTGTGACGGGGAGAGAGTGTGTGAGAGTCCCATTGTTAGGGCCGGGCTTTGTGCAGATTGCCGACAAGTCCGTCACCTCTTCCTCGTCCTCGTCATCTTCCTCACTCCACCAGTCCAGGTGGGAGAGCGAAGAGCAGCCAGGCAGCCTACTCACAGCCAGACAGCGGTGAGACGAGGGGGTGGGGTGACGAGACAGGGCGTGGGGAGACAATGCCACGTACGGTAGGTGAGGCGGGGAGCGGGGTGGTGATGCAGGGAGATGGATCAGGAAGACAAGATGGGGAAGCAAGTCAGCAGTGGGATGACAAGACAGGGTTCAGTGAGACAGGATGGGAAGGTTACACAGGGGCAAGAGGGGACGAGACAGATGTGGGGACACAGGCAGGCATGAAGGGAGGTGAGACAGGGAGACAAGAGGATTCACGGTGCAGAGATTTGGGGAGACAGATGGAGATGAGACAGACGGCAGGATGTGGAGACGACAGGGGTACAGGGGTGTTTACGCAGGGGACAGGGAGTGGAGACAGCCACAGGGAGACCGGGAGAGAGGGTGCACGAGTCAGGTATGGGATTAACAGGTGTAGACAAATCCGAAGACAGGTGTAAACAGACAGAAATTGACAGGCAGGAAGAGAGAGGCAAGGACATGGAGAGACACAGGTGGGTACAGACAGACAGGGTGAGATGGGGAGTGACAGGCAAAGACAATGGGGAGGACAGAGAGAGACAATTGGGGGGACACCAGGGGAAACAAGTGGAGAGCGACAGGCAAGGGAAATGGGGAGATACAGGCAGAGACAGACAGGGAGAGAGAAAATTATCATTATTCACTGATTAAATTTAGTTCCGCTGAGACACCGGGGAAAAGGGGGGTGGCGGAGGGGATGGAGGAAATTGGAAAGAGTAGGGAAGTTAAGATGAAAATATGAGGAGGGATAAGAAGAAGGGAAGGGGTAGTTGGAGATAAGTGCATACAGGGAAAAAGAGGAGAGGGGAATGGTTGAGATGGGGGAAGGGGGAGAGAGTGGGGGAAGAGGGGGGAGTGCGTGGTGGGAGACAGAGTTGGGAGTTGGAGAGTGTGTGGGTGGAGAGAGAGAGCAGGGGTGGAGAGAGCTAGAGGGGGGATAGAGAGGGGGCTAGAGAGGGGGATAGAGAAGGGTAGAGAGAGGGTAGAGAGAGAGGGTGCAGAGAGAGAGTAGAGAGAGAGGGTAGAGAGAGAAGGTAGGAGGACAGGTGGGGGAATGGGGAAGAAGGGAGAGGAGGAGAGGGGAAGAAGGGAAGAGGGGAGGAGAGGGGAAGAGGGGAGGAGAGGGGAGAGATGGAAGGGAGATGGAGATGGGATGGTAGAAGGTGGAGGGGTGATGGAAGGGGAGAGTGGGAGTTGGAGGATAGTAGGTGTGGGGGGAGAGTGAGGGGATGAGAGTGGGAGAGGTGAGAATGGGAGGGAGGAGAGTGGGAGGGGCGAGAGGGAAGAGGCTAGGAGTGGGGGAGGAGAGCGGAAGAAGGGAAGAGGGGAGGAGAGGGGAAGTGGAAGATGCAGGGAGTAGATGAGGGGAGTGGGAGAAATGGGGAAGAGGAGATTTTTGAGCAGTAGAAAATGAAGAGGGGGTTGAAGAGATGGAGGGGGCTGACAAGATTTCGAATCTTACTGTGCGGTTGAGTTCAGGTCAATCGAGTTTCTGTCGGCAGTGGAGAGGTGGGGTTGGGGCTGTGGCTCTGTATATTTCGGGTCCACGTCAATGTCCAGGCGGGTCTCCTAGTGGATGAGAGGGAAGGTCAGGCCAGCCCCTCAACACCAACCGCTGTTGTGATATGTGGTTTGTCGGTGCACCATGGTCTGGAGGAAGGTTGATTTGTTTGGTTGTACATATGGTGACAATAAAATTGAACCTTTATAAACCTCTGTGAGGTCACCCCTCGACCTTCTTCGCTCCAGGGATGACAGTCCCAGTCTGTCAAGTCTCTCCTGATAACTCACGCCCTCCAGTCCCGGAAACATCCTCGTGAATCTTTCCTGCACCCTCTCCAGCTTAATGACATCCTTCCTATAGCTGGGTGACCAGAACCGCACAGAGTACTCCAAGCGCGGTCTTACCAACGTCTTGTACAAGTATCACATAGTATCACAACTCGTTTCCTCTGTGCCCTGACCAGTGACCACCTGCATCTCAGACACCTTCTTCGCCAACCTGTTTATTGAACAGTCAAACAAACTTCTACAGGTGTACTGCTGGAAGTGTCCTGACTGGTAGCACCATGACCTGGTGCGGCAATTTGAATGTGAAGAACATTGGAATCTGCAGAGAGCAGCAGATTCTGCCCAATATACCATAGGCACCTCCCTCCCCACCATCAGCAGTATCTACAAGAGATGCTGCCTCAAAAAGACAACATCCATCAAAGGTCCACGCCATGCCATCTTCTCACGCCTCCCATCGGGCAGGAGGTACAGCAGCTTGAGGTTCCACACCTGGTTCATGAACAGCTACTTCCATTCAACCATTCTGCAATCAACTCGTACAACCCTTTCACAGGGCTGAACGGTGAACTACTTAAGGGAAGCATAAGGGGAATCTTATTTGCTCCGAGTGTGGTGAGCGAGTGCAACGAGCTGCCAGTGTAAGTGGTGAGTGCGAGCTTAATTTCAACATTTAAGACAAATTTGGACAGGTCCATGGATGGTAGGAGTATGGAGACCTGTGGTTTGAGTGACGGTCGATGGGAGTAGGCAGTAGTAAATGATCTGGCACAGACTAGATGGGCCAAAGGGCCTGTTTCTGCGCTGTGGATGCCAATGACTGTATCACTTTAATCACACCTCAGTATGACAAAAGTGGGATGACCACTTTGATCACTTTAAACGAAGAGTTTTTTTTTGCACTAAATGTGTTCTTTCTTGAAAAAATTATGTATAGCATAAGTTATATTTGTATTTTTTGGGTATGTTGTGTATCTGATGCTGTGAGCATCGGATGCTGCCACAAGTAAATTTTTCATTGCCCACATGCAGTTTGAGTAATTGTGTTACTAGTCTCAGGGAACCATATGCCTGTATCTCCGTGTTTCTCTGTTCTACAACACTCCCCAGGCCTCACTCTTTACTGTACAAGTCCCAGCCTTGTTTCACTTCCCAAACTGTGTCCATGCACTTGCCTGTGTTAAACTTCACCTGCCATTCCTCGGCCCAGTTCCCCAGCTGACCCTGATCCCACTGTGACCTGAGAGACCCTTTTCCACTGTCCACCCTGTGTGATACCATCCATTGCATACTGAACACATCACGTGCACCCGTCACCACTCTCGTCCTCACCCGTCCTCCTGAGAGACCTTTTCCTCACTGTCTACCGCACCACCCAGTGTGTAACGCACCAGGCATGTCACCAAAACCCGTCACCACCAGGATGTGGTCTACAAATTACAACAGGACATAGGAAATGCATGCCTAAAGGGCAATGTTACAATCATCATGGGCGTTTCAATATGCAGGTTGATTTGGAAACTTAGTTTGGTGCAGGATTCCAGGGGGGGTTAATTTCTAGAGTGCCTACGAGACAGCTTTTTAGAGTCCACGAGAGGATCAGCTATTCTGGGCTAGGTGTTGTGCAATGAAACAGAATTGATTAGAGAGCATAAGGTAAAGGAACCCTAAGGAGAGGTGTTCATAATATGATCGACTTCACCCTGAGATTTCATCCACTCGCTCCGACCGGAAGGGCCTGGCGCCAGCATCGAGACCATAAACAAAGACGGGGGAAGCGTGGAGGTTTGCGTGCTAGGCTAAGACTAAATCCACACTGGCCAGCGCTACCTAGCATCTTCCTCGCCAATGTTCCGTCTCTGATAAGCAAGCTGGATGAACTAAGGACTTGGACCCTCATACAAAGAAGGCTTCTGGATTGCAACATCATGTTTTTTACGGAGACGTGGTTAAACAGTGATGTTCCAAACAACGTGATGGAACTGGAAGGGCGCACGGTCTTCAGGGCTGACAGAGCTGCAACAGCGACAGGTAAAAGTAGGGGAGGTGGTTTATGCATCTACGTGAATCGATCATGGTGCACTAACTCTACCATTGCTGACATTTATTGCTTTGCTGATTTGGAATACCTGATTATTAAGTGCAGACTTTTTTATCAACCTCGAGCGTTTACATGCATCATTGCTGTCGCAGTTTATGTACCACTGGATGTTAATGCTAAGGTAGCCATGAAAGACCTCAGTGCTACTATTAGCAAGCTGCCGAGATTGCATCCAGACGGAGCCTTTATTGTCGCTGGGGACTTTGTAACCTACATACCGTGTTTCCAAAATTTTACCAAAATGTATCATGCACCACAAGGGGAAATAAAACATTAGATCATGTCTACACAAATGTGGCTGACACTTACAAAGCCACTACCCTCCCCCACCTGGGACAGTGGGACCATCTTTCATTGTTTCTGATTCACAAGTATAGCCCGGTCATTAAACGCGTGAAACCCACAATCAAGACTGTTACGATCTGGCTGGAGAGTGCTGACTCTGCTCTTCAGCACCAACTCCAGCACACAGACTGGAGCACGTTTGCTGCCCATGCCACCACAGACTCTCAGATTAACATTAACTTATATACCAACTCTGTCCTTGAGCACATCAACAAGTGTGCAGATAGAGTGACATCACAAAAACAAATAAAAGTTTTCCCCAATCAGAAACCATGGATGAACAGAAAAGTTCTCCTCCTGCTTAAAGCCAGAGATTCAGCCTTCAGGTCTGGAGACTGGGAGACTTACAGCTCAGCCAGGGCCAACATGGGGAGGGGAATCTCTCAGGCTAAACACATATACAAACAGAGAATCGAGGAGCATTTCAACTCCTCAGAGAACTGGCGCATGTGACAAGGCATACAGGTCATTACAGACTTCAAACCACCTAGTACTGTGCCCCCTTCCAGCTCTGCTACCCTCCCTGATGAGCTCAATTACTTCTACGCTCGCTTTGACCGAGAGAACAAGGAGGTCACCCTCAAAGCGGATCTCCCACCTGGTGAACTGCCTCTCTCACTTTCCACCTCCGATATTTGCGCCACCCTGAGCAGGGTGAATGTACGGAAGGCAACTGGTCCAGATGGAATACCTGGCCGTGTGCTCAGAGTCTGAGCAGGGCAGTTGGCTGGGGTCTTCAAAGACATTTTTAATCTGTCCATGGCCAAGGCCATTGTCCCCACAAGCTTCAAGATTGCCACCATCGTGCCAGTGCCAAAGCATTCCACTGCCACGGGCCTGAATGACTTCCGCCCAGTTGCACTCACCCCCATCATTGCAAAGTGCTTTGAGAGACTGGTTCTATCACATCTGAAATTCTGTCTGCCCACTACCCTGGACCCCCATCAATTTGCCTATCGCACCAACAGGTCAACAGAGGACGCCATCTCCACGGCACTTCACTTTGCCCTGACTCACCTGGACAGCCTCAACTCTTATGTCAGAATGCTGTTCATTGACTTTAGTTCAGCATTCAATACTGTGATCCCCTCCAAGCTGATCACCAAACTTCGCCAGCTTGGTATCAGCTCATCCCTCTGCAATAGGACCTTGGACTTTCTGACTAACAGACCCTAATCAGTTAAGTTAGACAACCTCTCCCCCTCCACTCTCACCCTGAACACCGGCGTGCCTCAAGGCTGTGTGCTGAGCCCTCTTCTGTACTCCCTTTTCACCTATGACTGCGTTCCTGTACATGGTTCTAACTCCATAATCAAGTTCGCAGACGACACCACAGTGGTTGGCCTGATCAGAAGGGATGATGACACGGCCTACAGGGATGAGGTCTAGCACCTGGCCGCGTGGTGTGCCGACAACAACCTGGCCTTTAACACCCAGAAGGCCAAGGAGATCACTGTGGACCTCAGGCATGCTGGGAGCCACACTCATGTCCCCATCTACATCAACGGAGCTGTGGTGGAGCGTGTATCAAGCTTCAAATTCCTTGGTGTCCACCTTTCTGAGGATCTCACCTGGTCCCTGGACTCCTCCATCCTGCTGAAAAAGGTGGAACAGCGCCTTTATTTCCTGCGGAGCATCAAAGAAGCTCACCGCTGTCCCAGAATACTGACGGACTTTTACTGCTGTGCCATTGAGAGCATACCCACCAACTGCATCTCAGTGTGGTATGGCAATTGTCCTGTATTGGACTGCAAAGCACTCCAGCGGGTGAAAACTGCCCAGCGGATTATCGGCACCCAATTGCCCACCATTGAGAACATCTACCATAAACGCTGCCTGGGCAGGGCGAAAAGCATTATCAAGGATGCATCTCACCCTAACCATGGACTTTTTACTCTCCTCCCATCCGGTAGGCGCTACAGGAGCCTCTGCTCCCGCACCAGTAGGCACAGGAAGAGCTTCTTCCCTGAGGCTGTGACCCTGCTGAACCTCACATCACAGCGCTAAGCAGTATTACACCCATATTGGACTGTCTCAGTACTTTTATATTTGTGTGCTGTAGCACCTACTTCTTATTCGCAGTTATTTTGTAAATAACACTATTCTTTGCATTTCTGGTCAGATGCTAACTGCATTTCATTGGCTTTTTATCTGTACTCGGCACAGTGACAATAAAGTTGCATCTAATCTAATCTAATCTAATTTGAGAAGGAGAAGCTAAAGTCAGATGTATCACTGTTACAGTGGAATAAATGTAATTACAAAAGCTTGAGAGAGGAGTTGGCCAGAATTGATTGTAAAAGAACACTGACAGAGATGATGGCAGAGCAATCTAGAAGCAACTTGGAAGTCAAGTCAAGTTTATTGATAAAGCACATTTAAAAATAATCCATGTTGACCAAAGTGCTGTACAATTCATAACAGGTTGCTAAAATTACAAATACAAGAAACACAGATATACACAACAAGGCACACAACTTATAGGCACAAAATAAACAACACATGAGCCTAAGCACAAGCCAAAAAATCAGCCACATCAGGAAGACTTAAACACTAGAAGGCACAAGTTATATACATCCCAAAGAAGAAGAAGTATTCAGAAGGAAAGATGACACAACTATGGCTAACAAGAGAGTCAAAGCCAACATAAAGGCCAAAGAACTGTCATATAATAGAGCAAATATTTGTGAGAAGTTAGAGGATTGGGATACTTTAAAAACCCAACAGGAGGTAAATAAAAAAAGTAATTAAGAAGGTAAAGTTGGAATACAAAAGAAAGTTATCCAATAATATTAAAGTGGATACCAGAAGTTTCTTCAGATATATAAATTGTAAAACAGAGATGAGCATGGATATCAGACCTCTGGACAAAAAAAAAAGATGCTGGAGAGGTAGTAATATGGAACAGTGGACTAACCAACAAACTGATTAAATATTTTGGCAGCATTCTTCACTGTGGAAGGCACTAGCAGTATGTTGGAAGTTCCAGGTGTAAGGAGTCATGGATTATGTAAAGTTACTATAACTGGCATAACTAAAAAGAAAGTTCTTGGGAAACCGAAAGGTCTGAAGGTAGATAAGGCACTTGGACCAGATGGTGTACACGTCAGGGTTCTGGAGGAGGTAGCTGAAGAGATTGTGGAGGCATTAGTAGTGATCGTTCAAGAATCACTAGATTCTGGAATGGTTCCAAAAGACTGGAAAATTCCACACTTCAAGAAGGGAGAATGGCAAAAAAAAAAGGAAACTACAGGCCAATTAACTTGACCTCAGTGGTTGGGAAGATTTTGGAGTCGATTATTCAGTAGGAGGTCTCAGGCTACTTAGAGGCACATGATAACATAAGCCGTAGTCAGCATGGTTTCCACAAGGGAAAATCTTGCCTGACAAATCTGTTGGAAACAAAGAAATAACAAGCGGGATAGACAAAGGAGAATCAATTGATGTTGTGTACTTGGATTTTCAGAAGGTCTTTGACTAGGTGCCACACGTGAGGCTGCTTACAAACTAGGAGTCCATGGGATTAGAGGAAAGATTCTAGCATAGATAAAGCAGAAGCAAATTAGCAGAACGCAAAGAGTGAGAATAAAGGGAGACTTTTCTGACTGGCTGCAGTGACTAGTGGTGTTCCACAGGAGTCAGTGTTGGGACCGATTTTTTAATGTTATATGTCAATCATTTGGATGATATGAAAAGAGGTGGAGGGGAAGGTAGTTTTGAAGAAGTTGAGAGGCTAGAGAAGGACTTAGATTGGGAGCATGGGCAAAGAAATAGGGGACGGAACACAGTGTCGGAAAGTGTATGGTAATGCACTTTGGAAGAAAACATGAAACGGTTGACTATTTTCTAAATGGAGAGAAAATACAAAAATCTGAGGCACAAAGGGACTTGGAAGTTCTTGTAAACACGAGAAAATCTGCACATGCTGGAAATTCAAGCAACAGACACAAAATGCTGGTGGAACGCAGCAGGCCAGACAGCATCCCTTCTCGACCCGAAATGTCGACTGTGCTTCTTCCTATGGATGCTGTCTGGCCTGCTGCGTTCCACCAGCAATTTGTGTGTGTTGCTGGAAGTTCTTGTGCAGGATTCCTTGAAGGTTAATTTGTAGATTGAGTCTGTAGTGAGGAAGGCAAATGTGATGTTAACATTCATTTCAAGAGAACCTAGAATGAAAAAGCCAGGACGTAATATTGAGAATTTATAAAGCACAGGTGAGGCCTCACTTGGAATATTGTGAGCAATCTTGGGCCCCTTATCATAGAAAGGATGTGCTGACACTGGAGAAGGTTCAAAAGAGTTCAACAGAAATGATTCCAGGATTAAATGGTGTGTCATATGCAGATTGTTTGATGGCTCTTCACTGGAATTCACTGGAATTCAGAAGAACGAGGGGTCACCTCATTGAAGCCTATCAAATGATGAAAAGCTTTCACAGAGCAGATGTGGAAAGGATGTTTCCTATAATGGAACAGTCTAAGACCAGAGGACACAGCCTCAGAATAGAGGGGCGTCCTTTTAAAATGGAGCTGAGGAGAAATTTCTTGAGCTGGAAGTTGGTGAATCTGTGAATTCATTGCCACAGGCAGCTGTTGAGGTCAAGTCTGTACGTATATTTAATGCAGAGGTTGATAAATTGTTGATTGGCCAGCACATGAAGAGATACAGGGAGAAGGCAGGATATTAGGGCCGAGAGGAAAATTGGATAAGTCATGATGAAATGGTAGAGCAGACTCGATGGGCAAATGGCCTAATTCTGCTCCTATATATTACGGTGTTATGGTGTCACCTCTCAACCTCAAAGACCTTCTATACTCTCCACCACACCACCCAGGGTGGTGTCATCTGTAACATACCGACCACGTCACCAATACCCATCACCACCCCTCATCCTCACCCCTACCTCCTTACGCCCGCCACTCCTTGCCCTCACCCTCTCCATCCTCAACCCTATCTCTATACCTCCCTGCTCACCCCTGCCCCGATATCCTTCCTCCTCAGCTCCTCCCTCCTCACTCAAACCACTCCTCCTGAGGCCCTACCCATCCTTCACTGCCACCCCCCTGAGCTTTCTTCACCCTCACCACTGCTACGTGCCGGCGCTCAGCGCCCCTGCGGCCAAGGAGGTCCCAGGCAGTCAGCTCGGTGCCCTGGCGATGCCCGGCTCCTCTCCTGGAAATGGGAACCCTCGGCAGGGGACGGTTCCTCATCCGCTCCTGGATCAGTGTCAAGACAGGCAGCTCTACCGTGGCCGGCACCTTTGGACTGGCCTGAGGGACAGAGAGGAAGAGGGTGAGGCAGACGTAGGAGGAGGGTGTAGAGGGGGGTGGTGGAGGGGGAGAAGGGTGTAGGGGAAAAGGGGTGGGGAGGAGGGGCAGGTGAGAGAGGGGGAGTGGGGGGTAGGGGTTAGGTGATGTTGAGAAGAGAAAAGGGAAGGTGAGGGTGATGAGAAGACAAGGGACAGTAGGTGTGAATGGAGGAGAGTGGAATGAGGAAGAGGATGTGGTAGAAGAGCAGGTTGGAGAGGATGAGCGGTGAGGGGGTGGGAAATGAAAGGGAAGGGATATTTGGGGGTAGGTGAATGGGTTAGCATTAGGAAGATATGGGGGAGGTGAAGTGAGAGAGAGGGGAGGGGTTGAGAGAGACTTAAATGTTTGTTTCTTCTGGTACATACCCTCCTGATCCTGTTCTCCCTTCCCTCCCCACACCCTCCTTCCTTCCCCTTCCACCCTCTCTCCCTCCTCCCACCCTCCTCCCTATTCTTCCTTTGTCACCTCCCCCTCCCCATGTGTAGCTGTGGGCAGTCACAGACAAGGAGACAGTGGGAGGGTGGGGAAGAAGTTCAGAGTGCAGAACTCTGAAATCCTTTCCCCTGCCCTCGGAGAGATCCTCCTATTACACTCCCAAACTCCCGACTGAGACCTCACCACTCCCCTGTCCCATGGGTAAGGCAGGGTGTAGGTGAGTCGGGGTACAGATTCAGGGGAATAGAGTCATGGGAGTTGGGTGTTGGAGTTGGTTTTGGGGTGGAGAGGGATGGTTTGGGATCCAAGGAGAAGGTGGGGCCGAGAGTGTGAGGTGTCCCGGGGAACTGAGGGTGCAAGAGGAGATGGGTGAGGGGTCCCACGGTGAGGTATTGATCTTACCTGGGGCACAGAGGGTGGACTGCCGAACCTGCGGCAGGGAGGTTGAGGGACACGGCCGTTACCCTGGGAACCCGACAGGTCAGTCCGTGGTGGGACAGGGGGACAAGCAGGCGGGGTCTCCGGGTGGTCTCGGTTCTCCTGTGGGGTGAGCAGAGAAAGAAGTGTCAGATCATAGAATGTGGACCAGTACTGTACAGGAACAGGCCCCTTACCCACAGGACCAGGCCCTTCAGCCCACAGGGACTGTGCTGAAAACATTGCCAAATTAAACTAATCCCGACAGTCTGCACGAGTCCATTTCCCTCCATCCATACGACCAGAAGACATAGGAGCAGAATTAGGCCATTGAACCCAGCGTGTCTGCCTCACTATTCCATCATGGCTGATATATTATATGTCTCAAAGCCATTCTCCTGCCTTCTCCCTGTAATGTCTGATGCCCTGACTAATCAAGAACCTATTAACCTCCAGTTTAAATATACTGAAAAACTTGGCCTCCATAGCCATCTGTGGCAATGAATTCCAAAGATTTGTCATACTTGTTCTCATTCCTCAACTCTGTTCGAAGGAGACGTCCTTGTATTTTGAGCCTTTACCCTTTGGCCGAGACGCTCCCACTGTTGGAGACATCCTCTCCATGTCTGTTATCTACATATTTCAATATTTGATGTTTTGGTGATTCCCACCCACTTTATTCTTCTGCAGTCCAGTGAGTGTAGGCCCAGAGCAATCATACATTAACTCGTCCATTCTTTGGTCATTCCTGCAAACCTCCTCTGGACCCCCTCCAATGGCAGTACATCTTTTCTCAGATACGGGACCCAAAACTTGTCACAATACTCCAAGTGCAGTCTGAACGATGCTTTATAAAGTCTCAGCATCACAATCTTGCTTTCACATTCTAGTCCTCTTGAAATGAATGCTAACATTGCATTTGCATTCCTTACCACCAACTCAACCTGCAAGTTAACCTGCAGGGAATCCTGCATGAGGACTCCCAAGTCCCTTTGCACATCCAATTTCTCACAATAGTCTACATAATTACTCATTGTACTTGCCTTCAACACTATCTGCCCCTCCACCTACCTTCATATCATCTGCAAACTTGGATAAAAGTCACCACTTCTGTCATCCAGATCATTTGCATATAACATAAAAGGAAATGGTTCCAACACTGAACTCTGTAGAATACCACTAGTCACCAGTAGCCAGCCAGTAAAGGCTCCCTTTACTCTCACTCTTTGCTTCCTGCCAATCATCCATGCTAGTATATACGATAGGCTCTTATCTTGTTTAGCAGCTTCGTGTGTGGTACCTTGTCAAAGGCTTCCTGAAAATCAAAGTAAACAACACCATTGACTCTGCTTTGTCTATTGTGCCTCTTGTTTTCCTTGAAGAAGGCAAACAGATCTGTCACACAAGACTTTCTGTTGAGGGAAACCATGCTGACTTCAGCTTATTTTATCAAAACCACATCTTTAGTAATGAACTCCAACATCTTCTCAACCACTGCAGTCAGACCAACTAATTTCCTTATTTCTGGCCCTTTCCCTTTTTAAAGAGTGGAGTGACATTTGCAATTTTCCATTCCTCCATCGCCATTCTAGAATCCAGTGATTCAATGACTTCAGCTGGCTCTTTCAGAACCCTGGATAGCAGTCCATCTGGTCCAAGAGAATTATCTGCCTTCTGACCTTTCAGCTTCCCAAGCTCCTCCTCCTTTACAACAGCAACTGCACTCACTTCAGCCACCTGACACTCTTGAATTTCTGCAATACTGATGGTATCATTTGCTGTGAAGGCTGACACAAAATATTTGAGTTCTTCTGCCATTTCTTTGTCCCCCAATACTATCTCTCGAGAGGTGTGATCCAATATCCATTCTTGCCTCTCTTTTACTCTTTATATATGTGAAGAAGCTATTGGTATCCTCTTTTATATTACTGGTTAGCTTACCTTCATAGTTCATCTTTTCTCTCTTTATTGTTTTTTTCAGTTGTCTTCTGGTGATTTTTAAATCGCTTCCCAGTACTGTAGCTTCCCACAATTTGCTGCATTGTATTTCTTCACTTTTGCTTTCATTCTGTCCTAACTTCCCTTGTTGCCATGCTATTCCATCCTCCCTTTAGAAAACTTTTTCATAAGACATGGGAGCAGAATTAGGCCATTTGGCCCGTAGAGTCTGCACTGCCACTTCATCATGGCCGATCCAATTTGCTTTTAGTCCCAATCTCCTGACTTGTCCATGTAACCCTTCATGCCTTCACGAATCGAGCTCCTATCAACCCCTGCCTTCAACACGCTCAATGGCCTGACTTCCACAGATCCACCACTCTATTCTGAGGCTGTGCCCTCTAGTCCTAGGCCTCCGCATCATAGGAAACATTCTTTCCACATCCACTCTGTTGAGGCCTTTCAACATTCAATAGATTTCAATGAGAACCATAGAAACATAGAAAACCTACAGCACAATACAGGCCCTTCGGCCCACAAAGTTGTGCCAAACATATCTCTATCATAGAAATTACTAGGGTTACCCATAGCCCTCTATTTTTCGAAGTTCCATGTACCTATCCAAAAGTCTCTTAAAAGACCATATTGTATCCGCCTCCACCACTGTTGCCAGCAGCCCATTCCACTCACTTACCACTTTCTGCGTAAAAACCTACCCCTGCCGTCTACTCTGTACCTACTCCTAAGCACCTTAAACCTGTGCCCTCTTGTGGCAGCCATTATAGACCTGGGAAAAAGCTTCTGACTATTCACACGATCAATGCCTCTCATCATCTTATACACCTCTATCAGGTCACCTCTCATCCTCCGTCGCTCCAAGAAGAAAAGGCCGATTTCACTCAACCTGTATTCATAAGGCGTGTTTCCCAATCCAGACAACATCCTTGTAAATCTCCTCTGCACCCTTTCTATGGTTTCCACATCCTTCTTGTAGTGAGGTGACCAGAACGGAGCACAGTATTCCAAATGGGGTCTGACCAGGGTCTTATATAGCTGCAACATTACCTCTCGCTCTTAAACTCAATCCCACGATTGATGAAGGCCAATGCACCGTATGCCTTCTTAACCACAGAGTCAACCTGCGCAGCAGCTTTGAATGTCCTATGGACTCAGACCCCAAGATCCCTCTGATCCTCCACACTGCCAAGAGTCACCATTAATCCTATATTCTGCCATCATATTTGACCTACCAAAATGAACCACTTCACACTTATCTGGGTTGAACTCCATCTGCCACTTCTCAGCCCAGTTTTGCATCCTATCAATGTCCTGCTGTAATCTGTGACAGCCCTCCACACTATCCATAACACCCCCAACCTTTGTGTCATCAGCAACCTTACTAACCCATCCCTTCACTTCCTCATCCAGGTCATTTATAAAAATCACGAAGAGTAGGGGACCCAGAACAGATCCCTGAGGCACACCATTGCTGACCGAACTCCATGCAGAATATGACCTGTCTACAACCACTCTTTGCCTTCTGTGGGCAAGCCAGTTCTGGATCCACAAAGCAATGTCCCCTTGGATCCCATGCCTCCTTACTTTGTCAATAAGCCTTGCATGGGATACCTTATCAAATGCCTTACTGAAATCCGTATACACCACATCTACTGCTCTTTCTTCATTGATGAGTTTAGCTGCATCCTCAAAAAATTCAATCAAGCTCATAAGGCACGACCTGCCCTTGACAAAGCCATGCTGACTATTCCTAATCATATTATACTGTACTTCTCCAAATGTTCATAAATCCTGCCTCTCAGGATCTTCTCCATCAACTTACCAACCACTGAAGTAAGACTCCCTGGTCTATAATTTCCTGGGGCCTTGCTTCAATAAGGGAACACTATCCACAACCCTCCAATCCTCCAGAACCTCTCCCGTCCCTATTGATGATGCAAAGATCATCACCAGAGGCTCAGCAATCTCCTCCCTTGTCTCCCACAGTAGCCTGGGATACATCTCATCCGGTCCCGGCAACTTATTCAACTTGATGCTTTTCAAAAGCTCCAGCACATCCTGTTTCTTAATATCTACATGCTCAAGCTTTTCAGTCCATTTCAAGTCATCACTACAATCACCAAATTCCTTTTCCATAGTGAATATTGAAGTAAAATATTCATTAAGTGCCTCTGCTACTTCCTCTGGTTCCATACACATTTTCCCACTGTCACACTTGATAGGTCCTATTCTTTCATGTCTTATCCTCCTTCATTCTTCTGAATTACAGTCAGTACAGGCCCAGAGCCATCAAATGTTCCTCATATGAAAAGCCTTTCAATCCTGGAATCATTTTCATGGACCTCCTTTGAAACCTCTCTAATGTCAGCACATCCTTTCTACAATAAGAAGCCTAAAACTGCTCACAATACTCCAAGTGAGGCATCGGCAGTGCCTTATAAAGCCTCAATATTCACCTTTGGAATAAGTCATGGATGGAGGGAATGTGGTTCCAGAGATGGTCCCACTCTGGATGAGATTCATGTGGTCCCTGAGAAGGTCCCACCATGGGTAGGTGCAGGTGTTCCTAGAGATGGTCAATATATCCAGGTGGCTCCAGAACTGGTCCCATCATCAATGGGGATCAGGTGGTCACACTGCATATGAGGTTTGGGTAGTTACAGAGATGGTCCCACAGTGGATGGGATATACAGTGGCATGCAAATGTTTGGGCACCCCGGTCAAAATTTGTTACTGTGAATAGCTAAGCGAGTAAAAGATGACCTGATTTCCAAAAGGCATAAAATTAAAGATGACACATTTCTTTAATATTTTAAGCAAGATTACTTTTTTTTATTTCCATCTTTTACAATTTCAAAATAACAAAAAAGGAAAGGGCCCAAAGCAAAAGTCTGGGCACCCTGCATGGTCAGTAACAGCCCCTTTGGCAAGTTTCACAGCTTGTAAATGCTTTCTGTAGTCTTTCAATTCTTGTTTAGGTGATCTTTGCCCATTCTTTCTTGCAAAAGGCTTCTAGTTCTGTGAGATTCTTGGGCTGTCTTGCATGCACTGCTCTTTTGAGGTCTATCCACAGATTCTCGATGATGTTTAGGTCGGGGGACTGTGAGGGCCATGGCAAACCTTCCGCTTGCGCATCTTGAGGTAGTCCATTGTGAACTTTGAGGTGTGTTTAGGATCATTATCCTGTTGTAGAAGCCATCCTTTTTTCATCTTCAGCTTTTTTACAGACAGTGCGATGTTTGCTTCCAGAATTTAATTGAATTCATTCTTCCCTCTACCAGTGAAATGCTCCCTGTGCCATTAGCTGCAACATAAGCCCAAAGCATGATCGATCCACCCCTGTGCTTAACAGTTGGAGAGGTGTTCTTTTCATGAAATTCTGCACCCTTTTTTCTCCAAACATATCTTTGTTTATTGCAGCCAAAAAGTTCTATTTTAACTTCATCAGTCCACAGGACTTGTTTCCAAAATGCATCAGGCTTGTTTAGATCTTCCTTTGTAAACTTCTGACATTGAATTTTGTGGTGAGGACACAGGAAAGGTTTTCTTCTGATGACTCTTCCATGAAGGTCATATTTGTGCAGGTGTCACTGCACAGTAGAACAGTGCACCACCACTTCAGAGTCTGCTAAATCTTCCTGAAGGTCTTTTGCAGTCAATCAGGGGTTTTGATTTGCCTTTCTAGCAATCCTTCGAGCAGTTCTCTTGGAAAGTTTTCTTGGTCTTCCAGACCTCAACTTGACCTCCACTGTTCCTGTTAACTGCCATTTCTTAATTACATTACGAACTGAGGAAACGGCTACCTGAAAACGTTTTGCTATCTTCTTATAGCCTTCTCCTGCTTTGTGGGCATCATTTATCTTAATTCTCAGAGTGCTAGGCAGATACTTCGAGGAGCCCATGGCTGCTGATTGTTGGGTCAGGGTTTGAGGAGTCAGGGCATTTATAAAGCTTTGAAATTTGCATCACCTGGCCTTTCCTGACGATGACTGTGAACAAGTCATAGCCCTAACAAGCTAATTAGGTCTGAGACCTTGTTAAAAGTTGTCTGAGAGCTCAAAACTCCCGGAGTGCCCAAACCTTTGCATCATGCTCCTTTTCTTTTCTTCCCCACTCTAAAACTGTACAAAACAAAAATAATACACTAATCTTGCTTAAAATGTTGATTAGAATATTTCATCTTTAACTTTATGACTTTTGGAGATCAGTTCATCTTCATTTAACTATTCACAGTAACAGAAATTTTGACCAGGGATGCCCAAACTTTTGCAGACCACAGTAGATGTTTCCTCATTGCATATATGGTTAGGATGATCCCAGATATGATCCCACTGTGGATGGGGTTCAGTTAGTCTCAGCAAAGTTTCCACCCTGGCTGAGGTTCAGGTTGTTTCAGAGATGGCTGGTGTGGATGGGTTTGAGTGGTCCAAGAGATAGTCACTCTAAAGATGGAGTTCATGTGGTCGCAGTGATGATCCCACCATGGATGGGGTTTGGGTGGTCCCACAAATGGTTCCACTGCCAATGGGGTTTAGATGGTCCCAGTGATTGTTCCACCGTGGCTGGGGTTTGGGTGGTCCCACAGATAGAGAGCAACAATGCCCCAACCTCAGATCTCACCTTGTTGAGCAATGCCAGCTGATCAACCAGGGTCTCCATGTCTTCAAAGTTGTCCTCCTCATCTTCATCCTCTGACTCCACCTCAGCCAGTGGGGCACTGGGGGAGGGACGACACTGACGAGGGGCAAATGGCTCGACCACAATCAGCTGTGTGCCCCGAATCTCACAGCGACAGAAGGGGCAAGTGTGGCCATCAGACTGCTAGAGGAAGAGTGGAGCACTGAGTGAGTTTGGGAGAGTAGACGAAGAGAGTAGTGGGAAAGGAGTGGGAGTTGAAAAGAGTGAGAGTGGGAGGGGTTGAGAATAGTGGAGGGTTGAAAAGAGTGGAGGGTGAGGAGGGCGGGGGAGTGAGGAGAGATGAGGGGTGAGGAGAGCTGGGGGGTGAGGAGAGCGGGGGGGGCGAGGAGAGCGGGGGGCAAGGAGAGCGGGGGGCAAGGAGAGCGGGGGGAGGAGAGCAGTGGGGGTGAGGGGAGAGGGAGTGAGGGAAGAGGGGGAGAGGACGGGAGAGGGGGGTGAGGAGAGTGGAGGGGTGAGGAAAGAGGGGGGTTGAAGAGAGCGGGGGTTGAGGAGAGAGGGGGTTGAGGAGAGAGGGGAGGTTGAGAAGAGAGGGGAGGTTGAGAAGAGCGGGGGGTGGAGAGGGGGGTGAGGAGGGGGGGTGAGGAGAGAGCGAGGTGAGGAGAGAGGGGGTGAGGGAGGGTGGTGAGCAGAGAGGAGGAGGTGAGGAGAGAGGGAGTGAGGAGAGAGCGGAGGTGAGGAGAGGGGGGGTGAGGAGAGGGGAGTGAGGAGAGGGGGGTGAGGAGAGGGGGGGTGAGGAGAGGGGGGGTGAGGAGGGGGGGTGAGGAGAAGGGGGGTGAGGAGAGGGGGGGTGAGGTGTGGGGAATGAGGTGTGGGGAGTGAGGTGTGGGGGTTAAGGGAGGGGGGTTAGCAGAGGGGGGTGACGAGAGAGGGGGTGAGGAGAGTGGGGGTGTGAGGAGAGAGGGGTGAGGTGAGAGAGGGTGGTGAGGAGAGAGGATTGTGAGGAGAGAGGGCTGTGAAGAGAGCGGGGTTGAAGAGAGCGGGGTTGAGGAGGGGAGAGGGGGGTGAGGAGAGTGGGGTGAGGAAAGAGGGGGGTTGAAGAGAGCGGGGGTTGAGGAGAGAGGGGAGGTTGAGAAGAGAGGGGAGACTGAGAAGAGAGGGGAGATTGAGAAGAGCGGGGGGTGGAGAGGGGGGTGAGGAGGGGGGTGAGGAGAGAGCGAGGTGAGGAGAGAGGGGGTGAGGGAGGGTGGTGAGCAGAGAGGAGGAGGTGAGGAGAGCGGGAGTGAGGAGAGAGCGGAGGTGAGGAGAGGGGGGGTGAGGAGAGGGGGTGTGAGGAGAGGGGGTGTGAGGAGAGGGGGTGTGAGGAGAGGGGGGGTTAGGAGAGGGGGGGTTAGGAGAGGGGGGGTTAGGAGAGGGGGGGTTAGGAGATGGAGGTTAGGAGATGGAGGTTAGGAGATGGGTTAGGGGAGGGGGTGAGGAGAGAGGGGGGGTTGAGAAGAGTGTGGGTGTGAGAACAGTGTGGGTGTGAGAAGAGCGGGAGGGAGGAGGAGGTGGTTAGGTGAGGGGGTGAGGGGAGAGGGAGAGGTGAGGAGGGAGGGGGTGAGGAGAGGGGGGGTTGAGAAGAGTGTGGGTGTGAGAAGAGCTGGGGTGTGAGAAGAGCGGGAGGGAGGAGGAGGTGGTTAGGCGAGGGGAGTGTGAGAAGAGTGTGGGTGTGAGAAGAGCGGTGAGGGTGAGAAGAGCGGTGGGGGTGAGAAGAGCGGGGGGTGAGAAGAGCGGGGGGTGAGGGGTTGAGGAGAGAGGTGGGGTGAGAGGATAGGGGGGTTGAGAAGTGCGGGGGGTGAGGAGAGAGGGGGGGTGAGGAGAGAGGGGGTGAGGTGAGAGGTGGGTGAGAGGATAGGGGGGTTGAGAAGTGCGGGGGGTGAGGAGAGGGGTGTGAGGAGAGGGGTGTGAGGAGAGAGGGGGTGTGAGGAGAGAGGGGGTGTGAGGAGAGAGGGGGTTTGAGGAGAGGGGGGTTTGAGGAGAGGGGGGTGACGAGAGCTGGGGGATGAGGAGAGCTAGGGGGTGAGGAGAGAGGTGGGTGAGGAGAGAGATGGGTGAGGAGAGAGGGGTGTGAGGAGAGAGGGGTGAGGAAGGGGGGGTGAGGAGAAGTGGGGGTGAGGAGAGAGGGGGTGTGAGGAGAGAGGGGGTGTGAGGAGAGAGGGGGGTGTGAGGAGAGAGGGGGGGTGTGAGGAGAGAGGGGTGTGAGGAGAGAGGGGTGTGAGGAGAGGGGGTGAGGAGAGAGGGGGGTGAGGAGAGAGGGGGGTGAGGAGAGGGGGGTGAGGAGAGAGGTGGGTGAGGAGAGAGGTGGGTGAGGAGAGAGGTGAGTGAGGAGAGAGGTGAGTGAGGAGAGAGATGGGTGAGGAGAGAGGGGTGTGAGGAGAGAGGGGTGTGAGGAGGGGGAGGTGAGGAGGGGGAGGTGAGGAGAAGTGGGGGTGAGGAGAAGTGGGGGTGAGGAGAGAGGGGGGTAAGGAGAGAGGGAGTGAGGAGAGAGGGGAGTGAGGAGAGAG